>NW_012116999.1:2157601-2167891 GCF_000951035.1 Colobus angolensis palliatus
GAGAGAGAGAGAGAGACAGAAGGAGGAATAGCATGGTAGGAAGCAGACCCATACCCCCAATGTAACCCAGGAAATCCTGTGCTACAGGTTAGCCTCTCTTCCCTTCTACTCAACACTTTTAGACCCAGACAGAGATTGAGGAAGGCCTCTGGCCAGAGAAAGGGCAGAATTCTCAGATCTGAGCTCTCTTCTTCCTGGGGAGACTGTGACAAATTTCTCACTTCCCCATCTCTCCCAACTCTAGGCTTTATGCTGATGGTGTTTATGTTCATTTCCAGGCCCACTCAGACCTACTTCTTCCTTAGCCTGCAGGCTTATGTTAATTTCTGAGATTACTCTTTCTCTTTCCTATGTCCAATTTACTTTATGAGCCAGTTGCTCCCTTCCTGCTGTCTTGTTTGTAGCGGCTCCCTCTAAATGTTTAACAATGTTTACTCCTGTTCCATGCTAGTAATTAATGACCGTTATGCAGTCAGCTTTCAACTATTGAGAGACTGATGCAAGCACTCAGTGAAGGAAACAGATTTCTTGCAAACTCCTCCTCCTCCACCTTTCTACTACTCTATGTTTTCTGGCCACTTCCCTGTTGGAGAATCCTGCGTGCAAGGTGGGAGGGAGGCAATGATGTTGAAAAACAGTAACTCATCCCTTTGTCAGTTAGCCAGTAACTGTGGGTTGTTGTTTTATTTTTTAAAGAAGTTTTGAGAGTAAAAAGAACCTATTGATTAAAACACGATTTGTCTCTCTGCTTACATTTAGAGAGAGAAAGAAAATTTAAAACAAAACAAAAATCCCATGATTTGTCTATTCGATGAGACTCCCAATTATCCACGGTCTGTCCTACCCAGTTAAAATGAACATTTAAAACATGTTTTCCTAAAGTGTAATAAAATCAATATTTCTCAATTTTCTGGAATCCTATCCATGTTTTGAATACTCGGCTTCACCTCTTCATAAAGCCTCTGTTGCCTCTATTAAGTATTCCAGGCCTCCCCTTCTCTAGCTCTAGATCCTACCACACTTAAACTCTTCTGTGAGTCTAGCAAGCTGCCTCAGTTTCCCTACTGGACTGAGAAAAGACTGGATCCTAAAAGAGACTTTTCTTTTTTTTTTGAGACTGAGTCTTGCTCTGTTGCCCAGGCTGGAGTGCAGTGGTGTGATCTCGGTTCACTGCCAGCTCCGCCTCCTGGGTTCACTCCATTCTCCTGCATCAGCCTCCCAAGTAGCTGGGACTACAGGCGCCCGCCACCACACCTGGCTAATTTTTTGTATTTTTAGTAGAGACGGGATTTCACTGTGTTAGCCAAAATGGTCTCTATCTCTTGACCTCATGATCCGCCTGCCTCAGCCTCCCAAAGTGCTGGGATTACAGGCGTGAGCCACCGTGCCTGGCAAGAGACATTTTAAAGTTGAAAGATTTTTTAATTCATTGATCAGGTTCTGCGCACTCACCCAGAAGTGCCCCTGAATACCCAAAGAAGCCCCCACCTTCATAGCTGCTATTTACACTAAACATTACATCATGGACATAGCAGTTTTATCAATGGTCCTTTTGTTGTCAGTATCCCCTCCCCAAGCCGAGAAGTCTTCATTTTCAGAGTACTTCTTCCTGACCCTAACGAATTATCTTTACCTTCCTGGGACCTACAGGAAGTTGGATGAACCCTGTCTGGCCTTGGTCTTTGGTCCCCTGAAGTTACATGTGTGTGTGTGTGTGTGTGTGTATATATATACACTTATACATATATACGTATATATGTGTGTGTGTGTGTGTATATATATATATACACACACACACAAAGTTAATGTAATCATTTGAGGGAATCTTCTCTTTAGCCCCGGGGGTTTGATTTAATGATACGGTCCTGAAGATTACTGGTTGTCATTAGCCTTTCAAATAAATATTCCTGCAGCCTCTACTGCTCATTTGGAACTGAGCAGATAATACTATGTACTGTTACCAGTTTTATGTAAGTTT
Source organism: Colobus angolensis palliatus (assembly GCF_000951035.1). Taxonomy (NCBI): domain Eukaryota; kingdom Metazoa; phylum Chordata; class Mammalia; order Primates; family Cercopithecidae; genus Colobus; species Colobus angolensis. The sequence continues at coordinate 2,159,580 of NW_012116999.1, forward strand.
GCTCTACCCAAATAATTCTCCAGGAGGTCAGGAAAAAATGTCCTTTACTTCTCTGTATTCTCCAGTATGTCTCAGACAGAAATGAGAATGCTGTCATTGCATAATTGACAACTTGACTCTAGAGCTCGGTTCTAGAGTCTTGCTTGGGTTTGAATCTTGGCTCTGCTGACTAAAAACTTCGTAACCTTAGGTGTGTTCACTAATCTCCCTGTGTCTCAGCTTCTTCATATGGGAAGAATATTTACCTCACAAGGTTGTTGTGGAGATTAAATGAGTAAAGACATGTAATGTGCTTAGAATAGTGGCTGGCACACAATAAGCATTCCATAAACATTAGCTATAAGGAAGAAGGTTTAGGAGGTCAAAAAATTGAAACAAGAATGGAGACTCTAATTCCTGAATTGCCAGCATTTTATAGGACCTATGCTTCTCTCTCCAAACTTTAATCCTGCCCTTCTATGCTTCTGATTTCTTGTACCTAGGTCCCCACTCTGATGATGGACACACAGTTCTCTGAGTTCACACCGGACATCACTCCCATCATGCTGGCTGCCCACACCAACAACTACGAAATCATCAAATTGCTTGTCCAAAAACGGGTCACTATCCCACGGCCCCACCAGATCCGCTGCAACTGTGTGGAGTGTGTGTCTAGTTCAGAGGTAGACAGTCTGCGCCACTCTCGCTCCCGACTGAACATCTATAAGGCTTTGGCAAGCCCCTCACTCATTGCCTTATCAAGTGAGGACCCCATCCTAACTGCCTTCCGCCTGGGCTGGGAGCTCAAGGAGCTCAGCAAGGTGGAGAATGAGTTCAAGGCCGAGTATGAGGAGCTCTCTCAGCAGTGCAAGCTCTTTGCCAAAGACCTGCTGGACCAAGCTCGGAGCTCCAGGGAACTGGAGATCATCCTCAATCATCGAGATGACCACAGTGAAGAGCTTGACCCTCAGAAGTACCATGACCTGGCCAAGTTGAAGGTGGCAATCAAATACCACCAGAAAGAGGTAAGCTGAGCTCATGTCTGCTTTCAGGGAAGCTTAAGGCCTCCAAAGTCTGGAGCAGTAGAGCAAGAATCAGCATTTTTCTACCATTTCGCTCTCTAACAAACAAATGGTTGGGCAGGCCTCACAGCTAGGCCCATTTATCCAAGGCACAGACACCTTTTTGTATTTTCTTTATGGCCAGATAAGTAACCATCTGATTCTTTGATGGAAAAGCATTCATGCATTTAACAAATGCTTACTGAGCACTGTTCTGAGTGTTTGCAATACAGAAGACAGACACTGACCCTGCTTTCGTGGAGCTTACAAGCTGGTAGTGGATATAGAGTAAATGATCGCTTTAACGAATATATAGTTACCTACTAAGATATGTACTTTGAAAGAACAGTGTTCTGTGACAGCACATAACAAAGGATCCTATCCTATACACTGGGGACATAGTGGGCAGTGATTACAGAAGGGTCACCGCCTGGATGCTGGTAATTGTTGGCACAACTGAATCCCTGGCAGCCCCTTAGTGAGAAGGCTAAAAAACACAGTTGAAAGATGAAGTCATACTCACGGTTTGTAGTTCAATAAAAGGTTGGAGCAGGATCTGCTATGGTATGACCTCCAAAATGTTAGGTTCCACCTCTTTGAAGGAGGGCAGTTCAAGCAGGTCACAGGTGAGGCTCTGCTTTCCATTTAGGCAAGGTTTACAATCAAGCAGGTGTAGTTTTATGCCATCTTATCAAACAGTTTGGGAGAGCCTCCTAACAAGGCTAACTTAGCCCTTTAAGGAAGCAGCATGATACCATGGAAAAAGCAGGGACTGTGGAGCCAGAGCTACTGAGGATAGAATTTTAACTCACTAGCTGTATGACCTAAAGAAACGCACTCCTATTTTCAGAGCATTAGTTTTCTCATTTATAAAATAGAGATGAAAATAGTTTCTTCACTTCATAGGGGATTGTGGGAAATAAGAAAATATAGCATTCAGTGCATGGCACCAGAAGCACTTTAATGTCCATTTCCATCTCTTTTCTATGCTACCTGGAGTCAAAGCAGCTGAGGGGTGCCTGCCAGCTGAAGGGCAACTGGCAGTGCCATTCCTTCATGGATCCAGGCTCTGAGACAAACCTCATTGTGTGTTTATCTGGTCCCTTTTTCTCAGACAAAAATAAAAGTACTATGCCTTAAAAATGAGGCAAAAAACAAATACCAGGGCAACTTGGAAAGGGATAAAAAATGAAAAAGAGCAACATGGAGATCGAAAGGGCTATACTGGAGGAAGTGGTAAATGGTTAGGCCTACCTATGAGTCCCCTTATTTTATTTTTGCCATTTACCTGCTTTAAGTTATTTCAACAAGCCTGGTGTTGTGCTTACTTCCCTGGAGAAATGTAAAGATAAAATAAAATAATAAAATAAAATAAAATAAAATAGGTAATGTACTTATGCATAGCGAAATACCGAGCATACAGTAGCAGTCAATAACTATTAGCTGAGCGGGGTGTGGTGGCTCACACCTGTAATCCTGGCACTTTGGGAAGCCAAAGCTGGCATATCATCTGAGGTCAGGAGTTCGAGACCAGCCTGGTCAACATGGTGAAACCCAGTCTCTACTAAAAATACAAAAATTAGCTGGGCGTGGTGGCAGGTGCACGTAATCCCAGCTACTCAGGGGGCTGAGACATGAAAATCACTTGAACCTGGGAGGCAGAGGTTGCAGTAAGTCAAGATTGTGCCATGGCACTCTAGCCTGGGCAATAGAGTGAGACTCTATCTCAAAAAAAATTTACTATTAGCTGTTAAAATTATTCATTTTTATTGTTACACATGGAGGACTCGTGGCATATGGTCTAATTCTGTACAGTAAAATGGCAGGAAATAGATATAGTAAAGGCCTATCCTTCTCTTATCCCGCCCTCTCTCCCACAGCCCTGCTGTTGATGTGAAGTATCAGTTATTGTGTTAAACAGTCTGCTCTATCTATACTTTGATATAAGTGTATATTTCCATTAAAGATGTATATTATCGTTTCAGTGTGTTTTCACTTTACATAAATTGTTATAATACTGTGAGAAAGAAAATCACAGATATTTTTAGAACATGAATTGCTTCCAAGTGACAGAATGGTTAATGGGAATAAAATAGTTTTTAAAAAATAGATAATTGCAGAATACAACTAAGGTTTACAATCCTCGCCCCGCTGAATATGAGATAAACTTTACAATTTTAGGCCCCCCGTACTCTTTAAAATTGAGAGTGCATTTATTTTCAAACAATTTCACTGCAATATTTCATCAATTTTGTGTTGGTAGGTCACCTTCTATTGTATGGCTTGACTCCGCCTGCTCATATGATCTTCAATTGCCAGTTTTAGTTACTGTTGCATTTGAAAACCAGTGTGATGACTTTCTCACTGTCATGGGGATCTGCTTGTCACATGACCATGGAATCACTTTTGTATTATACATTAACTGCCCTCCAACCCTCATTAATCTTCTCATCACTTTTTTCCACTTTGTTTTAGTCCTTTTACTGTCCAGAAACTTTGTCCCTTGTGTTCTTTATTCCATAATTTCTTATCATTGTTTTTACGTAATATCTTTATGCTACTGTATTTTCATATATTTCTTAACTATCATCCCACTAACCTGAATGTGCCCCGGGGTCTTATTTCTTCTTGCTCTCTTGATTAATCATCAGAGATTCCAACATTGTTTCCAGGGTCCATTCCTGTGTACACTGAAGTGGAATTTTTATTGTGGTAAGATATACCTAATATAAAATTTCAAATTTTAACCACTTGTAAATTTACAGTTCAGTGGAATTAAGTACATTCACATTGTGCAACCATCATCACTAGGATTCACTTTTGAAGATGCACAAGTTTGGGAGTGTCTATTTTACTTTCAATAGTGAACCTATCTAAGTATAGTTTCATATTTCGCAAGGCCACTTTTTAAAAAAAATTTATTTATTTATTTATTTTTGAGATGGAGTCTCACTCTGTCACCCAGGTTGGAGTGCAGTGGCACAGTCTCGGCTCATTGCAACCTCCAACTCCTGGGTTCAATCGATTCTCCTGCCTCAGCCTCCATAGTAGTTGGGACCACAGGTATGCACCACCACACCAAGAAAATTTTTGTATTTTTTTTTTTAAGTAGAGATGGGGTTTCACCATGCTGGCCAGGCCAGTCTTGAACTCCTGACCTCAAGTGATCTGCCCACCTCAGCCCCTCAAAGTGCTGGGATTACAGGCGTTAGCCACCGCACCCAGCCTATTTTTGTTATTTTTAGAGACAAGGTCTCACTCTGTTGCTTAGGCTGGTTTCAAACTCCTGGCCTCAAACTCCTGGCCTCAAGTGATCTTCTCATCTCAGCCTCCCAAAGCGCTGGGATTACAGATGTGAGCCACCATGCCCAGCCAGCTAAATTATGTTTAATCCATAACACTAGCAAAGTAGCCCTTCTTAACTATTCAATATTATGGACATTCAGCAGTAATCAAAGTAATTTCAAAAGTAAGTAATCAAAGTAATTTCAAAAATCAAGTAATTTCAAAAGTAAATTACTTTTTGAAAAGTAATTCAAAAAGCACTCTATTTATGCAAAGATCAACAATTTTAGGCCTGGTGCTATTCACTGACATTTGTGAATCAAATAAATGAAAACCATGGTATTTAGTAGACTGAATTGTTTCAATCAGATCACATCAAACTCTAGCTCCAGGTATACAGCTGGGATACTGAGTGACTGTCAACTTCAATGTCAATAGTGATAAAGAATATAATTCCATAGAGCCACTGAAATTCAAATATGGCCTAAAGTTTAGTCTCATAGCCAGAGACTTCAGAATCATTTGGAGATTTATATTTATATATTTTGCTCCAAATTTTCCAAGATAAATTATCTTAGCAATAGCTATACATCAATTTTAACATAATTAGTTTCTCTTCAAACTAAACCACACTGATTAGAAAGGCAGGCTTGAGAAATCATATATATCTTAAAGTTTATACTCCAAAGGCATTGCTTCAGGAATGTAAAACATAATTTATACTCATCAAACTCTATAAATCCCTTCTGAATTGTGACTTCATTTCTAGGGGAAAAAAAAAAAAAAAACTGTAATCCTTCCCAACCTGTGAATTAGAGTTTTTTTTTAAATATGTGGTTTCATTGAGTCTCAAATGCTTACAGCCTCTAATTTCTCTCTATTCAATTCACATGTCTAGTTTAAGGCTGAACAATCCCACTTCTTAAACAAATCAGCCATGTCCTTTTTGGAGTTGTGTTTTTGTAATTTTAACTTTAGCATATAAATTTAGCTCAATGATATGAGCTACTGAGGTTCCAACAATTCAAGTGTCTGTGAGAACTTCGTTCTCAAATGTTCTTGATTTGACGAATCACACTGATAAGTCTGTTCAATACATATCCAAAATCTAGTCTTTAAAAAAAAACTGAAACACTCACAGTGTGCTTAGAACCACAAGCATAAAAACGTCATGATTTTGATCTTTATTTTATCACATTATATAATACACTTGATTTTTGCAGTATAAACTCTTCTCATGTAGGATTTGATGAAACTAGACAAACCAATCTTTCCTTTTGATGCAAATAAATGAATGAAACCTAACTTTATGCTTCCATTATTATTATTATTTATTTTTATTTTCGAGACAGAGTTTCACTATGTCACCCAGGCTGGAATGCAATGGTGCCATCTCAGCTCACTGCAACCTCCGTCTCCCAGGTTCAAGTAATCCTCCCACCTCAGCCTCCCTAGTATCTGAAACTACAGACATGCACCACCATGCCTGGCTAATTTTTGTATTTTTAGTAGAGACGGGTTTTACCATGTTGGCCAGCTGGTCTCAAACTCCTGACCTCAGGTGATCCACCTGCCTGGGCCTCCCAAATTGCTTGGATTATAGGGATGAGCCACCACGCCAGTCCTATGTTTCCATTATGTTTATGGCAATTAACTCAGCTTTTCCATATTAGACAAAATTTCTCAAATTCTTTGAAGGCATATAGTTTATGTGTGCTAACTCATCAAGAAAAACACATATTAACATCTTAAATGGGTCACAATCCAGGATTTAGAGGAACACATTTTCCCTGAGGGTTACATATCGGGAGCCCCAAACCAAGAAGGAAACGTTTTTTAAAAGGACATTTTTTTTTTCAAATGACCTTCATACCCTAAAGACTGTAGGAGAATGGACAAGAATTATTTCCCAGGATCAGAATTATTCAAAGAGAAACTGCCTCTAGATGAGAATGAAATAACTGAGCTAAAAGAGAAAAGTTGTCTTTTCCACTTGATTCCATGCTTAATAACAGTTGGACCATGAGGTTCTGTCTTCGGGGATAGATAGGATTACTTCCTCAATGTCTGTAATCAGGAATAGGACAGAGCAGATGCACTACTTCTCCACTCTCTAGTGCCATCCCTGATGACACCTTGCTAAATCTTTTAAAGTGTGCTGTGATTCCAACTGGGGAAAAAAATGAAGAAATACCCAGTACAAATGGAAATTTTCCCAATGAGTCGAGGTTTGTGGAGGAGAAGCATCAAGAACTCCGGCACCCGGGATAAGGACCCAAAGATAAGCCCATTCACATCTTAAGTTTCAAATAGACAACATGTCTTTTTAAAACTTGAGCTTAAAAGCTGTATTTCACACAAAACATTTTTTTTCTCCAAAAAATGAGCTGCAACAGAGCTGATTTTCCAAAGCTGGAAGTTAGGGGTTTGCTTACATTAAAAATTTAGAAGTTATAGTTTCAAGAAAGGCATGTTCCCCCAAGTTTAAGTAAGAATAAAGGTATTAGAATGACCAATATTTCCAGAATTTGTCATAATATAGAGGCATGTGTATTTATGTGCTTTCAACAACAGATTTTGTTAATAACACACCTTTTTTTTTAGACAGAGTTTCGCTTTGTTGCCCAGGCTGGAGTGCAGTGGCATTATCTTGGCTCACTACAACCTCCATCTCCCAGGTTCAAGCTATTCTCATGCCTCAGCCTCCTGAGTAGCTGGGATTACAGGCGCCCACTACCGTGCTGGCTGATTTTTTTTGTATTTTAGTAGAGATGGGGTTTCACCATGTTGCCCAGGCTGGTCTCGAACTCCTGAGCTCAGGCAATCTGCTTGTCTTGGCCTCCCAAAGTGCTAGGATTACAGGCGTGAGCCACCGCGCCCAGCCAGTTAATGACATCTTTGATTAGAGGAATCCGAAACACTAAAGTTGTGTTTCATAACCGTGGCCCCCTTGTCCACCTTATATGAATATTTGGGGTAAACTTAAAATTATCTTTTGAGATGCCTTCAGCATTTTTCTTTTTTTTTTTTGTTTTATTTTTTTGAGACTTGAGTCTCGCTCTGTCACCCAAGTTGGAGTGCAGTGGTGCAATCTCGGCTCACTGCAAGCTCTGCCTCCCAGGTTCACGCCATTCTCCTGCCTCAGCCTCCCGAGTAGCTGGGACTACAGGCGCCCGCCACCACGCCCAGCTAATTTTTTGTGTTTTTAGTAGAGACAGGGTTTCACCATGTTAGCCAGGATGGTCTCGATCTCCTGACCTCGTGATTCACCCGCCTCAGCCTCCCAAAGTGCTGGGAGCCACCACGTCCGGCCACCTTCAGCATTTTTCTAGGGTCTTTTAAGATGAAATTGTGACCAGGTATAAAGACTTCAGTGATTTTCCTTACCTTGTAAAATGGAGTTCCAACCTTCATAAGTATAATGGCAATCACCTTCAAGGATTATTTATTACGCTGAAGAGATGTGATACTGGAAACTGACAGTTTTATTTATCAATACAAGTAATTCACAAATAACTAACTTCAGGAACTAGAAGTTATTTTTTCTTTCTTTAGGGATTTTCTGTTGGTTGGTTGGTTTGTGAGCTTTCTGAGGGTTAAGGAGACAGAAGAAACCCAGTTTTAAATACGGGCTGGAGAGAGTAGGATCTCTAAAAAAAATATAAGAAGTATTCCCAAAAGGAATCACTAAGTACATCTAGTCTATTAAGATAAGACTGTCAGTACAAAAACACAACAGTCAGCTTTGATGTAAAAAAAATCATAAAAATCAAGTTGGATCATAGTGAGCTAATAACGTTCAGAGTTACATAACCCCCTCAGGAACAAAATCTTAGCCTTGAATGGAATATAATTCATTATTTCCTGAAGGGCTTTTTCATATTGTTTTTTTCCTCATTGTTACTCCTACTAGAAAGCAAGTAGACTCCCCAAAAGAATTCAATTTGGTAAAAAAAAAAAAAAAAAAAAAAAAAAAAAAAAAAAAAA
>NW_012116999.1:2167941-2247334 GCF_000951035.1 Colobus angolensis palliatus
AAAAAGCGCCAAAGAACGAAACAATAGCTGATTTCCAAACTCTAACTTTGGCATGAAGTAGAATAAGAAAGTTTTAATCTCTTAGAAAATAGGTGTAAAACTATTGGATAATTATTTCATGTCAAATAGACTTTCAGGTATTGTCATACAAACTTTTTTTGCAGATGGGTGAATTTTCTTTTTAATTTTTAAGTTCTGGGGTACATTTGCAGGATGTGCAGGTTTGTCACATAGGTAAACATGTGCCTTGGTGGTTTGCTGCACTGATCAACCCATCACCTAGGTATTAAGTCCAGCATCCATTAGCTGGGAATCCATTACTGATGCTCCCTCTCCCCACCCCAGCCCCCAACAGGCCCCAGTGTGTGTTGCTCCCCTCCCTGTGTCCATGTGTTCTCATTGTTCAGCTCCCACTTATAAGTGAGAACATTTGGCTCCTGGTTTTCTGTTGCTGCGTTAGTTTGCTGAGGGTAATAGCTTCCAACTCCATCCATGTCCCTGCAAAGGACATGATCTCATTCTGTTTTATGGCTGCATAGTATTCCATGCTGTATATGTACCACATTTCCTTTATCCAGTCTGTCACTGATGGGCATTTAGGTTGATTCCATGTCTTTGCTATTGTGAATAGTGCTGCAATGAATATATGCACGCACATTTTTCAGATATTCCTGAAAAGTCCTGATTTCATATATTGTCTCAATGTCAGATATGTCATGCCATGAAAACCATTATTTCAATTGTTCCTTATTATCACTGAAGGTTAAGCAGAAAATTTATTAATAACCGTCATTTTGCAAATGAGAAAGGACTATGTTTAGAGATTTGTTTAAGATCATCTGACAAAGCCAGAAGTAGAACTTCAGACTCCTAGTACAACATTCTCTCTTACTATGCTCTGCTACCTTATGTTGAGTGAAGTTCTTGTGTGCCCATTTGGTAGCCTCCAAATTCACCACCAGGTATTTTAAGATGACCACACCTTTTTTGATTTGTGAATGAAAGTTTATTAGTTAAAATCTCTTGAAAGAAAACAATAAAATGGTTTAGATCAATAGCTAATACAGATTTTAAACAATCATAAGATAATAACTAGCAGGAATCATCACACATAAGAATTTATATAGGCACAACTCCCCACATATTTTAGCCCAAGCAAATCGAGATGAAAACTTGTACTACCTAATCTAATGCCATCTACCAGCCTATCTTCCTTGATTTTCACACCTTTAAGCTTGTCTCAGAATGATGAGCCCCTCTCTTTTCTGCCATGCTATATAATAATTGGCTTTAGCATTGGTCTTAAGAAGATACAGAAAAGGGCTAATTTGCATAAAGGATTGGCCACTCACTCCATTCTCCTGGAGGAGATGCAGGATTTCAATCAGAGACATCCAATCAGTGGACTAAACTAGTTAATAATTCTCCATCTAATTGAGCTTTCAGATATATGACTTATGTCAATCGCCTACCAGCTATTTATAGCAACATCTTAGGATTGGCTAATTTGCAGAAGACAAAAATAGGGCTTTGTTCATAAACCTGTTTAGAAACTAACTCCATATCATGGCTTTCCATCATAAACAGTCACATAACTGTTGACAATTTATTAATTTGCTTCTCTCTCCTGAAAACACCGTCCCCACTAGTTCTTGTTCCTAAGTATTGTCTTATTTCCTAAACATTTCTTTTCACTATTAACTCTAATTCTGCTCCATAGAGAAAACATACTTAATACAACAATCCATTCCTTGAAGCAGGGGTCATACTTTAACAATCCTTAAGCGCATACAATTACAGAATCAAGGCAAACACTGGAATATATCTTATCTAGTTCCTGGGGTACCATTACAGTACAATCTGTCCAGGTGACCCAGGCAAACAAGGGGCCCGCCAGCTCCACATATTATGAGGTTGTAGCATCGTCCTGCTTTGATGCCTAAGGACTATATCTAGTCCACAGATATCTAGTCCAATATGGTGAGTGTTTGTCTTTCCATTGGTGAATAGTCCTTGTAGGGCTTTCCTTAGCCCTTCTATTACTTCTCTCTTTGATTATTTGGTATAGTGTGCCTTTTCTATTTGGGGAATAATGGTGCAAAGTAGCTGCAATGTGGTCAGAATGTGCAAGAACAGTCCTGCATTGGAACTCTTGGTTCCAGCTTTTTCAGTTTTCTCCTTGGCAACAGTCATTTGAAAACCTTTCTGCACTTTTATTATCTGGTAGATAGTGCTCTTTTAAAATTACCTCCCTTAGTCTGCTATAGCATTTTTAGTTGGACACATGCTCTCTAAAAGGATAAGTTAGGAGTTATATCCTTTCAAATAAAAGCATCCCAACATTGTCTTGTTAATGTGAATGTATTCATTTACTGTGATGCTACCCTGGGGATTCCCCTTTTCATTTCCATTCACTGGAGAGCAGTGAAATGAGTCCCAAGATGTGATAGAGTTTGTCAGTTCTCCCCTCCATAATTAGGTGAGGAATTTCTTTTCTTTAATATGGTTTGCTCCCATCATCAAAAATTCTAGCATGACAGTAAGTACAGGTAAAGGCAGACCTACATGGCAAAAGCCAGAACTTTTTGAATAACAACAAAGAGGAAAAAAGATCAGCTTTTGCTAGAAGTAAATCAAATCTTACTTGTTATATGGGTTATTAGTAATGAAAATGTGCAGAACTGTGAGCAAACACATATTGCTAATATACAGAAAATAAGAACATATTGAAACAGAGAAACGATCAGTTTTCACGTCCCTGGGGGCGGGGGCAGAAATTGGGTCTTAGTCACTTGTTAAGTCATCATTTATACCAGAGACTGTGTCTTCATATAAGTTATCCATGTCTAACATAGCCTGATCTATATCAAATATTAGGTCTTCATCCTCTCTTGGTGTAAGTATTGAGTCTAAGTCTGAGAGATCAGGGAGATCTGGTAGTGAAGGCTCCTCAGGAAGAGGTGCATCTGCTTCAGTCTCTTCTGCTCTACCATTTTCTTCTACATAAGGAACTTCTTCTACTTGTATAATGAATTGTAAAAGCTCATCAGCTATTCTTATTAACTGGGCTACACAAGCAACAAGTCCATCAATGAGTACAGAAACTGACCCAGAATCCATGCTGCAGTGCTCTTCTAAATAGATAAAATATCACTACAAGCTCTAGCAAATGGACTCTTGGTGACAATGGATAGTATAAGGGGCTAACAATGGTTCTGTGGTTGGTTTAGGCCAGAAATTAAGATGTTGATATGATTATGATGCTGATCAAGTACAGAATGAGAACAGTAGAATAATATAACTTTTTGATGATGTTGGTAAACTGTGCACAGAATTTCTATATGGTACTCTTGTTTGTACTAGTGATGAACTGCTATTACAATGACCATCAGGCGGACTGTCACAGCCAAGAGAAAACAGCAAAGCAGACCTAATAATAAAAAAGAGAGATATAAAGATTAGTGTCTTTGAGCCTTTATCCATCCTACAGGCTACAGCTACTGGTTACCCCATCAAGAATTGCCGTTAAGGTTGAAATGATATGTCTAACTATAGCCCGTCCTTTGTTGCTGGCCTTGTGAGGCTCTACTACTTCTCTTTCCTTTGAAAACCTCATGGTCTTTATCTCTTGTTAAGAGATTTGGTAGAAAAGTAAGCATAGACAGTTTGTCTGTCTTTCCTGAACATCTCATTTGAGGAAGGATATACTCACTCAGGGTCTGTCAATTATTAGCACCTTTGCCTCATTGCCATTTATCTGGTGCTGCTGAATTCTTTCTGTGTTTTTTGGAATCCATTCATTAAAATTTCCAGATGCCCTGCAGCCTGGGGAGTTTATGGTAAATAAAAGTCCTATATTCTCTGTATTTTGCCAAACTTTGGAGAATTTCAGTTATAAAACTAGTTCCTTGATAATTTCCTATTACTGCCCCTCTTCCATATCTAGCAGCTAGTTCTTCCAACTTTATCTAAAGCTATGGTTGTACTATTTTCATCTGCATTTCTGGTGGGCTCTTTGCAAATCCACTTTCTGAGTAAGTATATACTTGTGTAAGGCAATATTATTTGTTTGAAAATCTAGATATTGACTCAGTATAATTTACCTGCTACATTTGTCTGGTTTACCACTCCCCACCACACTTAAAGTGAACCTGTTGAGGATGCAGGAAGTTTTTAGTATTTTGACATATCTCATATTTCTTACTCACTTGTTCATTTGATTCAGTTTTTCTAACTCTTTCTTCTCTGCTAACCTGGTACATACATGCCCACATGCCCTGAGGTTTCACAAGCCCATCCTACAACCTTAAATTGAACTGAAAAGGGAGCTGAGTTGAAACTTAGAGTCCCCAAAACTTCAGGGTTTACATTGGTTTTGGGGGCCTAGATTATCTCCCCTCTCATTCCAAATAGATTATTCTGCTTTTCCATTCTAATGAGCTGATACATGTCTTTATAAGAATTTCTAAATTCCTTTCACAAATTTATTTTCATATCTCCCTTCACCAGATTGTATTTCCTGCAATAGTCTAGTTCTGTATGGCTGATCAGTGTAGCTATGTACCTTTGGCCAGTTTTTTTTTTTTCTTGGTTATATCTACATGTTAAATTTCTGGCTATTAATTCTGCAAATTGGGCTAACTTTCTTTCTCCAGCCCCAGTCAGGCTTTTCCTAGTTGAAAGCCTTAGGAGGTAGTCATCTATATAACTCCTTTAGGATTCTACCAAGTCTATTATTGCCCAGTTTTCAGCAGTTCTGACCAGAGTGGGGCCCAGCAAGCCACAGACTTCACTTTCAGCTGACTGTAATCCTTGGATATCTGTTGGAGTACAGAAAATCATCAGCCAGATGGTCTGTGATTTGCACATAGAGCTTGCTGGTCTCCACAGGGCCTTTTTCGACCCACTCAGTTGCATACTATCTCCACTTAGTATAAATCCTGTAAGATCACTACATTTTTTTTGTCCAAAATCCTACCAGTAGACATGGGGTTTGCCCTGATGATAAGGGTCACAACAACAATGACCAGAAGGCACAATTTTGTTGGAGGCAACTTTCCATATGGAATATAGGAGAATGGGTACTAGAGGCAGAGCAGTTTGTTTTATTAATTCAAAGGATCTGTTTGTTTAAGAGAAAAACGTCTCATGAAAGAAAATATGGAGAGAAGTCAAGGAAAGGAATTCGGCATTTATTTAGAACATGCATCAGCTCATCAGAAGGAAAACATGGAAGAAAGATGTGTGTTAAATATTGTTAGAGAGCGCCATCACATTTTTCAAAGGAAGCAATAACTACTATATGGTATATACAGCCCAAAGGCACAAGAAGATGACAGGAACACCCTCACACAAAACCTATTTAACTTCTGACTTCCCATTCACCCAGTTTTTTTTTCTCAGCTTCTCTATCATCCTCTGGGACTCTTTTATTCCTCCTCTTGGTCAATATGCTTCCATTTATTCACCTATGTGTTTCATTCTATTTCACACCCTCTCTATCTCCATCTACTCTTACCCTTTTCCATCATCTTTTCTTGTATCTCTCTCCTAAAACTGGGAAAAAACTGGAATAAATTATATTTGAATCATCAAATTTTTATTGTATTTATTGAGTTGTACATTACACAACCTAAACATAAAAAGCAGAGAGGTAGAACATTCCATATTTTGCTCTCTTATAAGACAAATGTAGTTACTTATTACTTTATGTGGCCCTTGATTTTTTTTGTGGGGTGGGGAACTCAGTCGCTTTTGATGGGAAAAACAATTAATGACCTTGCCTTAACTTTCTTGACCCTTGTATTAGCTGATCCACCATTTTTATTCTCAAATCATCTCAGAACTTAGCAACTAGAGGGTGAGGAGAGGGCAAGAAGAAACTTGAAGAAACTGCTAAGTATTCCAATAATAAGAAAGAGTAAGAGTGTAGCATCAGCTTATGCCAGTTATGGTAATTTCCAAAGCAACCAACTCTGGACACCTCAGCTAGCCTAAAGGGGTATTTTGGATAGTTTATGCCTAGCCTTAACTCACTTCAAGGGACTTTTTATTAGCTATATCCTCTGCCTGGGATTCCTTTCTCCTTGGTGGGGGAGGAGTGGGGAATGACTTCGGGTCATTTTGATATCTACTTTAATATCACCTCCTCAGATTTCTTACCCCTCAACCTGGGTAAAGCCCCTAATCATCCCTTTCCCATTACACACAAATTTCATTTTTGCATGATGGTATCTATAGCTAGCTCATATTTTCTTGTTTAATTATTTGTTTTTCTGTCTCTCACCTTACCCCCACATACATATAGACTAAAATGTAATTATCATGAGACTAAGAAATCTGTCTGTTTTGTTTTCTGCTATATCCCCAAAGAACAGAAGAGTGCTTGCCAGCATAGTATGTAATCAGTAAGTGTCTTTGAAAAAACGAAATAATGGAAGGAGGGAGGGAGGAACAACTTTCAGCACATTCATTCAGTAAATATTATCAAGCTTCAATCATGCATGTGGGAAACAGGGGATACAAAAATGGACCAACTCATCAAAACATACAGTTAATAAAATGAACAGGCAACCCAGAGACTGAGAGAAAATATTCACAAAATATATATCTGACAATGAACTTTCAACCAGAATATATATATTCTGGTTGAAAATATATAACATATGTATACAACATAAATATATAACAGAATATATATATTCTGGTTGAAAGTCCACTGTCAGATATATATTTATATATATATGTGTGTGTCTATATATATATATATATTTATATATAAGTTTATATATTTATATATATATATAAAGAATCCCTACAACTCAATAATAAAAAGACGAACAACCCAACTTAAAAACGGTCAAAAGATCAGAACAGACAATTCAAATGAAGAGCTAATAAGCACATGAAAACATCCTCAACATTATTAGTAATCAAAGAAATGCAAATTGACACCACACTAAGATACCACAATACACTCAGTCGATTGGCTAAAATTAAAGACTGATAACATCAAATATTGACAAAGATGTAGAGGAACCAGAATTCTCACACACATTTATACTACTGGTAGGAGTATAAAATCGTATTATGTTTTTGGAAAAACATCTATCAGTTTCCTATAAAAGTAAGCATATACCTATCTATATCCCAGCAATTCCACTCCTAGGTATTTACCCAAGAGAAGTGAAAGTTCACAAAGTGACTTTTACAAGAATAGCTATAGAAGTTGTATGCATAATCACCAAAAAGTAGAAAGAGCTCAGGTATCTATCAAGAAGAGAATGAATAAGCAAACTGTGGTATAGTCACACAACGTGATACTGATAAGCAATAAAAAGAAAGGCACTACTGACAGGGACAACAACATGGAGGAAAAATCAATGTTATACTTAATGAAAGAAGCCAGACACAAAAGATTACATGCTGTATGATTCCATCCATACACAATTTTAGAAAATGCAAAATAATCTATGTAGAAAAAAAATCAGAATAGTGGTTGCGTTTATGGGAGTAGGAACTGATTGGGAAGGGGCATAAAGGAACTTTCTAGAGTGATGGTAGTGAACATGTTTAGATAAGGTCGTGGGTTACACAGGAGTATGCATGTATCAAAACTCATTGAATGGTACTCTAAAAATTTGTACATTTCGCTATATGTAAATTTTACTCCCTTCAAAAAAGTAACCAAGCACAATCCCCAGCCTCTGAAAGCATATGTCAGATGCAATGATGTGCCCATAAAAAATTTTCTAATAAATTGTCACATTAATGGGAGACCTATTGTGTATCAAGGACTGTAAAATCCACTTTTCTTATATTACAGGTTGAGTATCCTTTATCCAAAATGCTTGGTACCAGAAGTGTTTTAGATTTCAGATTTTGGAGTATTTGCATATACATAATGAGATATCTTAGGAATGGAACCCAAGTCTAAACATGAAATTCATCCATGTTTCATAAACAGCTTATACACATAGCCTGAATGTAATTTTATAGAATATGTTTAATAATCTTGTGCACTAAACAAAGTTTGTGTACACCAAACCATCAGAAAGCAAAGGTGTCATGTTGGTGCTCAAAACGTTTTGGATTTTGAAGCATTTAGTACTTCAAATGTTGAGATGAGAGATACTGAACCTGTAGTACATTTAATCCTCACAATAAAATCATCCTATGAAGTTATAGGTGGAAAAACTGAGGATCAAAGAGATTCGGTAATTTGCCCATGAGCACATAAGTAAAGGAGCAGAGATGGATGTCAGCCCAGGTCGGACTTCTAACATCCTATGCTAGAGGGCACAAATTTAGGTGACTACAGGAGCAAATCTGCCTTATTCAGGGCCAGAGCTGACATCTCATTTTCCTAAGCAGAAATAGAACTGAGAATGTTAATGTCATTTGCTATCCCTAGAAACTGGCTGAATTCCAAGTTGAATGTGACTTAGGCAGATTAGTCCCCTAGGAAATCCCCACTATCTGTGACTGGGAGGTTCAGGGATATATCCATTATCTATCCTTCCACTGACCTACTGAATTGGCCCAAATGTTCATAAACTACTTACCTGTGATAGAGCTGAGAGGGATGGGGGTATCAAGGCTCAGCCTATTAAACAATTTGCAGACTTTGCTTCCAAACAGGATGTGAATGCTCCTGCAACAACAACAACAGAAACAACACCCCCCCACACACCAAAAAAATAAGATAAATTGCTAAATCGATAAGCAAGGATGAGATTAACCAACATTTCAAAGAGCAAAGAGCCCTTTCTAAGTGAACTGACAATCGGACTTTTTTCAAACTTCCCTGTGGCATTTGCTAATTCTGGGCACTGTTGAAGATGAAGTTTGACTGTAAAGCAGAAGGACTCTCCTGAGGAAAGGAGAAATGAGCGTAACTTTTGGCAGTTGGAGGCCGGGCGCAGTGGCTCAAGCCTGTAATCCCAGCACTTTGGGAGGCCGAGACGGGCGGATCACGAGGTCAGGAGATCGAGACCATCCTGGCTAACACGGTGAAACCCCGTCTCTACTAAAAATACAAAAACTAGCCGGGCAAGGTGGCGGGCGCCTGTAGTCCCAGCTACTCCGGAGGCTGAGGCAGGAGAATGGCGTAAACCCGGGAGGCGGAGCTTGCAGTGAGCTGAGATCCGGCCACTGCACTCCAGTCCGGTCGACAGAGCGAGACTCCGCCTCAAAAAAAAAAAACTTTTGGCAGTTGGGAGACACTAAAATAATGGGCTGCTGGAAACTTGAGAAGCCCAAAATGCAGGGCTAGTTTTTCTTACCTGAAGTCACCTGAGTTCTGGGCTGGTGTCTGGGCGGGAAAGGCACAGGAAAATCTCCTGCAGTCTCCTGGTACTTCAGAGACAAATTCTCCCTCTAGAGGGGAACTGCCCCAAACAGGCCACCGGTCTCCACTCTAAAAGGTTACCTAGATTTTGAAGTTAGAGGGACAAAGGGAAAACTAATGAGTCAAAAAGATCAAAACCACTCCCAAAGGGCAATTTGGACAAAATGATTCCAAAATGCATAAAGATACATAAAGGGCTAGTAATATTGAAACATCTTCAGGAAGAACAAATTGAAGGACATATGCTACCAGATATCAAGGCTAGTTATACAGCTACAGAAATTAAGACAGCATGGTACTGGCTCAAGGACAGACAAATCAATGGAACCATGACCCTTACCTCATGCCAGATACCAAAATAATACTAACAATGATTTGAAATGAATCATAGGCCTAAATATGAAAGTTAAAACAACAAAGCTTCTAGATCACACCACCAGAGAAAATCTTCATGATCTTAGGTAAGCAAATATTTCCCATAGGACAGAAAACATTAACCATGAAAGAAAAGATTAATTACACCTTAAGAGGATGAAAAGCCAACCACAGACTGGGATAAAATATTCACAATATATATCTAACAAAGGACCTATATCCACTACACTCATACATTTTTTAAACTCCTACAAATCAATAAGAAAAATATAATGAGTCTAATTTTTTAAAAATACAAAAGAATTGAACTGGCACTTCATAGAAGAGAATATCCAAATGGCTCATAAGCATATAAATAGGTGTTCATCACTATTACTCATCAGGGAAGTGCAAATTAAAACCACAATGAGATATGCAAAACCCACCAGAAGAGCTAAAATGGAAAAGACTGACAATACCAAGAATGGAAAACATGGAACAACTGGAACGCTCATAGATTGCTGGTGAAATTGTTAACTGGTACAACTACCTTGGAAAACTATTTGGCAGTATCTACTAAAACCAATCATACCTCTATCACATGACCCTGGAATGCTACTCCTAAGTATATAACCAAAGGGTGTACAAATATCCACCAAGATACAGGTACAAGAATGTTGAAATAAACCAGATGCATAAAATTAGCTATCATATCACTCCATTTACATGAAATCCAAGAACAGGCACACAAATCTATGGGAAAGAAGTGAACAAAGTGGTTACCTCTGGGTAGGGGGTTATTGACTCGGAAGGGATATGAGAAAGCCTTCTGGGGTGCTGGGAATGTTCTTTATCTTGATATAATCACATATGTTAAAAAACAAAAGCATTGATATGCACCCTTAAAGTTTGTGCAGTTTACTATATGCATACTATACCTCAAAAAATAGTTTTATTTTTTAAATTTTAGGCCTCCATCCTACAAAAACTAATGAGGACAGCAAGACAGTGATAAAAGTCTTACCAGGATTCAGCAAGCCAGTCATCAAAGTTAATGAAAATGGAACGAAGTATGAATATGCAGGGGAGAGTTCCTTTGGCCTGTGTGGCTCTCTACTTCATGGCAGTGCTAAGGCAAGAGACCCTTATGGCTAGGCAGAGTTTTTAATTGATACATGATGAGATAACCTATATCTTACAAGTAGCTCATAAAGACCCCTGAGGTAGAGGCCATACTATCCATCTGGTAACTGAGATCTTTGACCCCATTAAATTTTTATTAAACTCTCTCTCTTTTGACATTTTTTGTCTGCACAACTAATCAAAAGTCACCATTTTTCTTTTAGCTGAAAGTCCTATCCGGCAATTTTGCAATGCTCCTAATTGGAAAACTGGCAATAAGTGTCTTAACAGTAGGATGGAAAAAAAGCAAAGAAATCCAAATCCTCTGGGTGTATCTTTATAGTTGATAAGCTTCTTTGTATTAGGTAAGGTAAATTAGTTCATATCCAAGGAGAACAGAGACAGTTATGTGGGAAATATTAAAATGCACCTTTGGTGAGGGTGGGTGCCAGATTCCTATTTACAAACAGGAAAATTTTTTTTTCCATAGTGCTCCCTTCTCCAATGCTACAGTAACATTTGGATACATGCATTCGATATAGATTGTTTAAAAAAAAAAAAACACCTACAGACATATAACTTCTCATTGCCCTCTTCACCCCTTGAGGAAACATCAAGAGAACTTTATCCACAAAGGGCAAATTTTCACAATTTTGACATAACAGAAGCATCTCTAGGGGCTTTTGTTCATAAAATGAACAAAAAACAGTATTTACACTTTAAACTCTTTTTGAAAAAGCTACAAACTTTTGCCTTTAAAAAAATAACTGTGTGCAATACAGCATTTGCCTGTTATAGGATCTGACATTTAAAAATCCCCATGAAGCATCTTTAATTTATCAAGAAAGAAAGGAAAGAATTGTGCAGCTGAGGAGCTAAACATGGCCCCTTCTTGAAAATATATGAAAAATTCAAAACTAAAACTAAAAAAAGGGGGAGTAGGAAATGTCCTTATGGTCAATTTAAACCAAACTCTACTGAATTTCTTTCCTCCTCCAAATTTGTTCATTGCTTCAGAGAAAAATCAGACTGGCTTACTCTTCAGAAAAACAACTTAGTAGAGAAAAACAACCACTTTTGAAAATACATCTTGGTTATTTTCCTAGACAGATACAGTGTTTCCTCAAAATACTGTTCAAACATGAGGATAGACACTCAATCTTAACCTGGTAGGACCCTACACAGGCTTGTCCCTGAGGCTTGGCCGCTATGAGATGCTCCCAGGCCCTTAGAGAGTCTGGAAAGAGATGTAATACTTCTAGAAAGATTTTTTTTGGTTTTCAAATATTACAGTGCAGATGACAGGGTCTAAAATAAGGGAAATAAAAACAGAGCTTGGAGGTAACAAGAACAGGGGTTCTATTTCCAAGTCTTTCTTCAGCCTTCTGAGAGGGGAAAAAAAAGTTGTGGTTGTTTGTTTGTATATGCTTTTTGGGAGAGATATAAAATGATACCAGTGGTTATAAGGATAGGATCTGGTATCCAAAAAAAAAAAAGAAAGAAAACAGAAAACAAAACCTGTATTTGAATTTCAACTTCACCACTTACTAACTAGAAGGTTGCTAAGCTACTCTTTGTGTCAGTTTCCTCATCTGTAAGATGAAGATGACAGTTGTGAGAATTAGTTAGTTAGCACAACAAATTTAAAATGGTGTCTGGTATATAATTAGCACCTAATAAATGCTAGCCAATATAATTGCACTGGAGAAATTCCAGGATCTAGGAAATAGTATGTGGTACATCATGACTAGTGAATAGCTACCTATGGAAGACAGGAGAAGAGATGGCTGCAGGCATTACAAAAACTGGAAGGACATGCCAGAGACACAATTCATCTCAGAGTTAGAGCCAATATTCGATGATGACTTTGAGCTTGGGTAAAAATGTGAGGGAACAGGACTGTCTTGAAGCTGTAGTTCACCAATGACCCTTTCAGGAGACCTAAGGACAATCAAAGACTGTAGAGAATCCTTGAGGATTAGCAAATCCTCCTAGTCTAACTTCCTCTGAAGCACTTCCTTATTCTGGCTTCGAGCTTTGGTGGGACTGTAGCTCACATGCACCACTCCTGGCCTGGTGAAAGCTAACTCCATTGTGAGCTACACATTGACTATGCCTCCAACATACTGCCAGTTACACAGAGAATGCCCTCCACCTGATATTGTGACAATGATTCTTTCGAAGCATTAAATCTTTAGAAACATTCACTTGGAAAGTAATTGGCAAGGTCATTGAGACAAGACAATAAAGGCCCATTATCCTATGTCTAGCGTGACTTCACCCAAACTAATCCAAAGTTTCAAGTATTCCTTTGTGAATCATTTGGATAAGAAGGAGAGCATTATGCAGATATCTTTTTGTACTTTTTACTTCATACCATCCTAGCCTGGATTTAGTCCCTAACTTCAGAAATATATCTCAGAAATTTGATAAGAGAAAGACGAAGCACCAGTTGTGGCCTCCTCTATGTTTCTGTGGCAAATGCCAGCTTGCCAAGAAAGAACAGGTTAGTTTATTTTACCACATGGAAAGATGATCACAGATTACAGATTGCTTCCCTCTGCCTGCAAATGTGCTTAATGCCTGTCCACCAAAGGAAAGGCCCTTCTGTTTTTAATGATTTCAAAATAACATTCCATAGCATCCCTTGGTAATTCATTCCAATATTTTATAGTTTCTTTCTTCTGGTAATTTATATCCTCAAATATGTTCACATACATTAACTTATAATAATCCTGTGTAGTGGCCAAGCACGGTGGCTCATGCCTGTAATCCCAGCACTTTGGGAGGCCAAGGCAGGGCAGGCGGATCACGAGATCAGGAGTTCAAGACCAGCCTGGCCAGCATAGTGAAACCCCATCTCTACTAAAAATACAAAAAATTAGCCGGGTGTTGTGGTGGGCACGTGTAATCCCAGCTACTCTGGAGGCTGAGGCAGGAGAATTGCTTGAACCTGGGAGGCAGAGGGTGCAGTGAGCTGAGATCGCACCATTGCACTCCAGCCAGGGCAACAGTGTGAGACTCGGTCTCAAAAATAAAATAAATAAATAATTAAAATAATCCTCTGTAGCAAGGATTATACCTATTTTACAGTTGAGGAAATGAAGAACCAAAGAGGGTAACTGACTCGCCAAGATTGCACAGCTGATTAGTAGCAGAGCAAGAATAAGAACCTGAATTCTTGGCTATTATTAAAAAGTCAGAAAATAACAGATGCTAGTGAAGTTGCAGAGAAAAAGAAATGCTTATACGTTGTTAGTGTGAGTGTAAATCAGTTCAGCCATTGTGGAAGACAGTGTGGCAATTCCTCAAAGGCCTAAAGACAGAAATCCCATTTGACCCAGGAATCCCATTACTAGGTATGCACCCTAAGGAATATAAATCCTTCTGTCATAAAGACACATGCACACATTATGTTCATTGCAGCACTATTCACAATAGCAAAGACATAGAATCAACCTAAGTGCCCATCAATGGTAGATAGGATAAAGAAAATGTGGTACATATACACCATGGAGTACTATGCAGCCATAAAAACAAGATCATGTCCTTTGCAGGGACATGGATTGAGCTGGAGGTCATTATCCTTAGCAAACTAACACAGGAACAGAAAACCAAACACCACATGTTCTCACTTATAAGTGGGAGCTAAATGATGAGAACACATGGACACATAAAGGGGAACAACACACACTGGGGCCTATCAGAGGGTCGAGGGTGGGAGGAGGGAGAGGATCAGGAAAAACAGTTAATGGATACTAGAATTAATACCTAAGTGATAAAATAATCTGTAAAACAAGTGCACCATGACATGGGTTTACCTATGTAACAAACCTGCACTGGTACCCTTGAACTTAAAATAAAAGTTAAAAATTTTTATTTAATCTAAAAAAGAACCTGATTCTTCGGATTCTTGGCCTTCTTCAGACTCTTGACCTTCTTCAGACTCTTGGTCTGACTACTGATGCTCCGGGAACCTCCACATCACCAGCAGAATAAGAACCAGTGTCAAGATATCAGCAAGAACACAATATGTTTGTCTCTTGGTGTACAAAGAGGACTGGTTCCAGGACCTTCCACAGATACTAAAACCCGTGGATGCTTCAGTCTCTGATATGAAATGGTGTAGTATTTGCATATAACTTATGCACATCCTCCCTCATATACTTTAAACCAGGGGTATCCAATTTTTTGGCTTTCCAGGGCCACACTGGAAGAATTGTCTTGGGCCACAAATAAAATACACTAACACTAATGATAGCTGATGAGCTAAAGAAAATTGCAAAAAAAAAATCTCATAACATTTTAAGAAAGTTTATGAATTTGTGTTGGTCCGTATTCAAAGCTGTCCTGGGCCACAGTTTGGACAAGCTTGCTTTAAACCATACCTAGATAACTTATGATGCCTTATACAATGTAAATACTATGTAAATAGTTTGTTTTACAATATTGGTTTAGGGAATAATGACAAGAATAAAAAGTCTGTACATGTTCAGTACAGATGCAATATTTTTAAAATATTTTTGATCCACAGTTGCTTGACTCCATGGATGCAGAACCCACAATACAGAGGGCTGATTGTATAGCCATGATAGTTTGCTTACCAAGTGGATCAAAGGCCAAAAGTCCCCTTGAGGACAATCATTTCATTATTGTCATCCCTACATACTATCATTCCCAGAGTGTCCCTATAGTAGAAAGCCCTGCTAAAAAGAAAAGATACAAAAAGCCTAGCTGAACATTAAAATCACCTTAAGATCATATGCTGATCCACGAAAATAAAAAATAAGACAAGAGTATGTGGTTTCCTGCTTTCTAACTTCTCTATATTTACCTCTGAGATAGATACACTCAGAATAAATTGAAGAAAATGAGGCAGAAAAAAGTTTCCAAATATCCTAAAGAAAATGCTTTACCCTTGGCCATGAGCTTCCTTTCCCTTTGAGGATTTCATATCTCTACCTCCCAAAGTTTCTAAGGGAGCCAAAGGTTAGCATTTTAAATATGAGTAAAGAGTGAATCCCACTGCTTTATATGCTTGACACTCAGAAAAGCACATCAGGGTTACAACACAGTAACCCTGGCAAGAGCCCTCCCAATACTAAACCAGCATGCTGTTCAAGTGACAAAATAAATGGAGTTTTCCTTATATGATTTCTTACAGTATTTCTTTTTTAATATTAGCTAGAGCCAGGGGAATCTGAAGGCAGGCTCACTCAATAGGAACAAAATTTCCCTTTCATCTGTTATGACTGATATTACCAAGGTTAAATACTTATGTCCTGAAACTCACTTTTAATTAAATATAATGGCCACTCCACCTTACTACCCTTGTTAAAGTCACCAATGACTTCTGCACTTCTAAATCCAATTATCAGCTCTCCATCTCATCTTATTTGTCCTATAAGCAGGCTTTAACATGGCCAATCACTCCCCAAGTCCTCTTCTTCTTCATGTGTAGTCACTCTCTTGGTGATCTCATATGAGCTGCAGATAAAACCTGTAGGCAGATGACTCCCAAATTTATTTAGCCAGCTTCGGCCTTTATCTAAAATCTCATACTTGTTTATCTAATTGCATTACATTGATTCCTGTAAAATTCAACATAGTACATTCAAAACTAAATCCTTGGTATTCTCTCCCAAACCTACTCCCTTATAGCCTTCCATCTCAGTAGATGGTAATTCTATCCTTCTAACTACTCAGGCCAAAAAATCCACAGTCAATCTTCCAGGGTATCCTGTTGGCTCTGCCTCTAAAACGTATCCATATCCACAATCTGATCACTTGTCATTGTGAGACACCATCATCTACCTCTCACCTTGATTATTTTGACAGCCTCCTGACAGTCTCTTTGCCTTGCCTCACTACAGTCTCTTTTCTTTTTTTTCTTTCTTCTTTCTTTCTTTTTTTTTTTTTTTTTTTGAGTTAGAGTCTTGCTCTGTCACCCAGGCTAGAGTACAGTGGCATGATCTCAGCTCACTGCAACCTCCACCTCCCAGGTTCAAGCCATTCTCCTGCCTCAGCCTCCCAAGTAGCTGGAATTACAGGCATCCACCACCATGCCAGGCTAATTTTTTTTTTTTTAACAGAGACAGGGTTTCACCATGTTGGCCAGGCTGGTCTCGAACTCCTGACCTCGTGATCTGCCCACCTTGGCTCCCAAAGTGCTGGGATTACAGGCATGAGCCACCGCACCCAGCTACAGTCTCTTTTCAACAGGACAGACAGTGATCTCTTTAAAATGGAAGTCAGATCATGTCACTCCTCCTTTTAAAACCCTCTGATAACTGCATTTCCTTTAGCGTAAAACCCAAACCCTTATAGTGGCTTATATGGCCCTGCATAATATAATCTGCAACTTCATCTTCTATCTTTCTCTCTCCTGCTCTCTTCTAGCTGCTCTGGCCTCCCTGTCATTCTTCAAATTCACCAAGCATACTTCCTCTTTAGGTTCTTTATACTGGCTATTCTGCCTGGAATGGTCTTGACTCAAATATTGAAAGAGCTAAATCCCTCACCTTCTTCAATCTCTTTGCTTCTGTCTTGCCTTCTCAATGAGTATTTCACTTACCACCTTTGTAAATTTTAACCTCCCCCTCCCAACTTGGCAGTCCTGAGTCTTCCTTATTCTGCTCTAACTTTTTAATTTTTCTTAGAAACATATCACTTTCTACATATATAGTTTACTTATTTATTATGATGATCATTTATTTTCTGGTCTTCCTCTCTAGAATGTAAGCTCCATGAAGGCAGGGATCTCTGTTTTATCTAAGTGCAAGAACAGTGTCTAGCATATAGAAGATATTCAGTCAATATTTGTTGACTAATAAATTGTAAGGACTAATAATTCCTTACATTTTTATAGTGTTTTATGCTTCTAGTGCTTTCACATGGTATCCCATTTAATCATCTTAATTACTATATGAGGTGGGTAGGGCAACACAGAATTTATCTCCATTTCACATTTAGGAAAATTAAAATCCGGAGTGGTAAAATGATCTACCCAAGAGCTATTCTACATAGCTGGAATGTGGTAAAACCAGAAACCTAGTTTTGCACTCTTTTTCTGTAGCCTCCAATATTATACTGCAAAGCCCGTAGTCCTTGAGGAAAGACCTTCCAGATTCTTTGTTAGGAAGGGGACATGCCCAGCTTGTGCCACTAACCCAGTGCCTTGAAGCTTAATGTGTTTTACCAGCAAATGCAAAGTCAATTAAAGACCTGAGCTTATGTGGGGAATCGCCTTGTGAATATGAGAGAAAATGATTCGCAAATGGCACTCTCTCCAAGAAAGAAAGAAAGCAACATTTGAATATCCCAGCTACTTAGTGGAATAAATTATTCGTTTCTTCCTAACTAGCTCTGCCTTCCTCTGGCATTACCCACTAAACCAAACAGTTCTCCAAAGCAATGTAATAGCATAAAGGAGAAGTGAGAGTCCAAAAAGGTATCTGCGACCTAACATACATCTCAGTGGCCTCTTCCACTGTGCCACCATCTAAGCCACTAACTGCCCATGTTGAAACTTTCCCACACTGCCACTGCCAAACCAAAAGAATGGAGACTGTCCCTTTAAATGTACCACCAAACAAGAAGCTGGTGTTTACTTGGCAGGGGAAGAACAAGATACTTTCATGCTTGGCATACTGCTACCATTGGCATCTAACCCAGAAGCTGCTGCATTCTGCAGGGGTGGCAACTATTTTGTCCTCAGGATAACATAGTGGAAGATGCAGCTATATTTACATACAGGCTTTTTAATAGAGATGCCTGTCACCCCTGGTAAGCTCACAGGAGGCAACAGAAATGGCACAGTCAGAAAAAGGCAAGCCAAGTCCTCAGTACCTTCTGGCAACTGAATCCACAGTACCAGAGAGGGAGGCCTTGATCTCTTTCTCTGGTCCCCAGAATGTCTTATACCAGGGGTATATCCAGAAACCCTCTGAAGTATTACTGAGTAGAACGAGTTTGTCTTCAGTGCCCTTGTCAGAACTGTCTTTTCCAAGATCACACCAAATCGAGTAGTTGAGGCTTGACTCTACTAAGTCAACGCTGATGCAAACCTCAACAAATATCTCATAATGAAACAGCATGCAACAATTCAATAAATAAAACCTCAGGCTGAAAAAAAGAAGTGTCATTGCAAGCACAATCTACCAAACACTTAACAGATTTTAGATAATACATGGATGCAAAATCACTGAAACATGCAGAAACATACAACAACCTTGGCTACATGGGTATGTACTGAAGTATCTGACACTGAGGAAGTAGGAAGGATGGAAGAAAAGACATTATTTTATTTTATTTTATTTTATTGACAGAGTTTCGCTCTTGTCGCCCAGGCTGTTGTGCGATGGCATGATCTTGGCTCACTGCAACCTCTGCCTCCCAGGTTCAAGCAATTCTCCTGCCTCAGCCTCCCGAGTAACTGGGATTACAGGCGCCCGCCACCATGCCCAACTATTTTTTGTATTTTTAGTAGAGACAGGGTGTCACTGTGTTGGTCAGGCTTGTCTCAAACACCTGACCTCAGGTGATCCAGCTGTCTCAGCCTCCCAAAGTGCTGGGATTACAGGTGTGAGCCACCAGGCCTGGCCGAAAAAAACATTATTTTTAAGGGGAATATTGACTTTGAAGGCAGAGAAACCGAGGTTCAAGTCTAAAAGTTTTCTTGCCTTAGATCACTTGAGCTCACTATGACTCACTTTTCTGATCAGAAATAAGGATGATGACAATAAGCGAGTACTAATTTTGTGATGTAGACAATGTTTAACTATGGGGAGAAGCCCTATTGCTTTAGTTTTTTAAAAAGTGTGGCTTTTGAGTTTAAACATAGATTTAAACTGCACTTCTGATACTAATTGTATGGCATTGCAGAAGGCACTTATTCTCTCTAAACCTGAGTTTATTCATCTATATTTTGAGGATGATGTTGACACCTATCTCAAGTGGATGCTATAATAATCAAACAAGATAATGTTATGAATGTGTTTTATAAGCCATGAACTCCAAGACAAAGAAAAGTGTTTTTTTTTAAAAAAAAAAAAAAAAAGAAAGAAAGAAAAAAAAACCTTTGATTTGAGTGGCCAACCAATCTGATTTTCCAGGAATAAGGGATTTTCCAAGACCCAGAGTTTTCAATGCTAAATATAGAAAATCTTAGGCAAACCAGGATGAGTTGGGCACTCTAGTCTTGACTAACCTTTAATTAGGCCAATGTCCTCACTAGACCTTAAGTGAGATGGCTAGGCCTTAACCAGATTTAGTCCTTGGCCCTGCCTTAACTAGACTCTTACTAGGACTTAACTAAGCTTACCCCTTTCTAGACCTAACTGGGTTAAATAGGCCTTAAATAGACCCAGGTCCTTGCTACACATTAAATTAGAAATGAATAGGCCTTCTCTAGACTTAGGTCCTGGCAATGCCTTATCTAGACTGATTAGATATTAACTAGGCATAGTCCCTGGCTAAGCTAACTGGGCTGTGGCTAGGACTCAACTAGGCATAAGCCTGGTTCCACCTTCACTGAGTTGACTAGGCTTTAACTAGGCTTAAGCCTTGCTTTTGCCTTAACTAGACTCTGACTATATATTTTTATGAGGCCTTAACCAAGATGGCTAGCCTTTAATTAGGCTTGGGCCCTGGATGTACCTTTAAAAGACTCTGTTTACACCTTAAGAAGCTAGGGCCCGGCACTACCTTAACTAGTTTCTGATTAAATACTTAAGTAGATTTAGGCCTTAACTGGGCTCTGACTAGGCCCCTAACTAGCTCTGACTAAATATAAACTAGGCTTAGGACATGAATAGTCCTTAAAAATACTCTGATAATACCTTAACCAAGTCAGTTAGTTTTTAATTAGGCTTATGCTGTGGCTATACCTTAATCAAACTCTAGCCAGGCCTTAAATAAATGTAAGCCCTGACTATACCTTAACTAGTTTCTGCCTAATACTTAACTAGACTTAGGCCTTACCTAGGCTCTGACTTCACCTTAATTAGGCTTAAGCCCTGACTAGGCCTTAACTGGGCTCTAACAAAGTCTAAACCAGTGTTAGGTAATGGCTAGGCCATAACTGGGCTTTGACTCACACTTAACTAGGCTGAAGCCCTGCCTATACCTTGATTAGGCTTCACTACATCTTAACTAGGCTTAGGTCCTGGCCAAGTGTTAACTAAGTTCTGATTAGGACTAAACTATATTTATAACCTTGCTAGGACTTAAGTAGACTAGAACTACAACATAATTAGGCATAGGCCCTGGCTAGGACTTAACCTGGCTCTGATTAGACCTAAATTAGGCTTAGACCCTGGCTAGGGCTGAACTGGCTTCTGACTAGACCTAACCTAAGTTTAGGCATTGGTTATGCTTTAACAATACACTGATGAGGTCTTAAGCAAGCTAGCCAGCTTTTAACTAGGCTTAGTCCTTGGCTATACTTTATCAAAATTCTGACAGGCTCTTAACTATGTTTAGGCCCTGGCTAGGCTTTAACTGGCTTACCTAGACCTGAATTAGGCTTAGGCTCTAGCTAAGTCTTAACTGGGCTAACTAGGCCTTAACTAGGTTAAGGCTTTGACTCAGTCTTAACTAAGTTCTGACTAGGACTAAACTACACTTATGATCTTGCTAGGGCTTAACTAGACTAGGACTGGAAATTAACTAGGTTTAGACTCTGGCTAGGGCTAAACTGGACTGACTAGGCATTAACTAGGCATTGGCCCTGAATAGGTCCTAGTTGGGCTGACTAGAACTTAACTAGCCTTTGACTAGACCTAAATTAGACTTAGGTCTTGCCTAGGGCTGAATTGGGTTCTAACTGGACCAAAACTAGACTTGGGCACCAATTATGCTTCAACAATATCCTAATGAGGTATTAACCAAGCTAACTAGATTTAACCGTGCAATCTAGACCAGAAGCAGGCTTAGGCTCTGACTAGGTCTTTTTTTTTTTTTTTTTAACAGAGTCTTGCTCCATTTCCCAGGCTGGATGTGCAATGGCACAATCTCGGCTCACTGCAACCTCCGCCTCCCAGGTTCAAGCGATTCTCCTGCCTCAGCCTCCTGAGTAGCTGGAATTACAGGCGCCCACCACAATGCCCAGCTAATTTTTGTATTTTTAGTATAGATGGGGTTTCACCATGCTAGTCAGGCTGGTTTTGAACTCCTGACCTCAGGTGATTCTCCTGCCTTGGCCTCCCAAAGTGCTGGGATTACAGGCGTGAGCCACCGTGCCCAGCCGGCTCTGACTAGGTCTTAATTGGGCTGACTAGGACTTAACTAGACTTAGGCTCTGTCTCCACCTAACTGATTTCTGAGTAGGCCTTAAGTGGGCTTAGCCCCTGGTGAGATTGTAACCAGGCTGCCTAGGCATTAACTGGGCTGAGCAAGCCTTAACTAGGCTTTGGTCTTGGCCAAGTCCATGGCTAGAGCTTAACTATGCTTAAACCTCAGGTAAGCCTTATCTAAGCTGAAGTGCTGGCTAGGCCTTAACCAGACCTTGGCCCTGGTCTTGTCTTGATTAAGCTGTAGTCAGGCCTTGGCTAAATTCCAGCTACTCTTTTGTAAGGATCACCTCAATAATATATTACCTCTAGCCCTCAGCTCCTCCAGTTTGTATCTGCCATTACCTCAGTTATCCTGCAGTTTCAGGCCCTACTCTGGGTCATAAAGAAGTCAGAGGCAGGACCCCTACCTTACCACACTGCAACAGGAAACAGACTGCTTGTAGGCTCTTTGCAGCCAGATGCACTTATAGTATAAAACAGGAAGCAACCCCTGAATTGACACTCCCAAGAAATCAGAGGGATACTCTTTTATGTAACACTCCACTCAGAATTATATTTTTATTTCAGCCAATGAGAATGGTCTGTAAAACTTCTTCTAGGACACCAACATTTTGTAATAAGGTTGTAACAAACTTAAAACATAACATAGCATTCCTAAGTACAGTACAGCAGGTGACTCTTTGGCTTTTGCCCATAATGTGCAATTGGCACTTTAGAAGAGAGATCTTCTTACCTACCTTACCACACTGCAACAGGAAACAGACTGCTTGTAGACTCTTTGCAACCAAATGTATTTATAGGACAAAACAGGAAGCAACGCCTGTATTGACACCCCCAAGAGACCAGGGGACACTCTTGTATGTAACACACCACCTGGAAGTATATTTCTATCTCAGTCAATCAAAATGGTCTGTACAACTGTTTCCAGGACACTGACATTTTGTGACAAGTTAGTAACAAACTTATGTAACAAGTTTGTAACAAACTTAGAACACAGCATTCCTAAGTACAGTACAGGAGGTGATTCTATGGCTTTTGCCCATAATGTGCAATTGGCAGTTTAGAAGAGAGATCTTCTTACCTACCTTACCACACTGCAACAGGAAACAGACTGCTTGTAGGCTCTTTGCAACCAGATGTATTTATAGGATAAAACAGAAGCAACCCCTGAATTGACACCCCCAAGAAACCAGGGAACACTCTTGTATGTAACACCCTACCCAGAAGTATATTTCTATCTCAGCTGATCAAAATGGTCTGTACAATTGCTTCCAGGACACCAACGTTTTGTAACAAGTCTGTAACAAACTTAGAACATAGCATTCCTCAGTATGGGAGGAGACTCTATGACTTTTGCCCTTAATGTGCAATTGGGAGTTTACTTACCTTACCACACTGCAACAGGAAACAGAATTCTTATAGGCCCTTTGCAACCAGATGTATTTATAGTATAAAACAGCAAGCAAACCCTGAATTGACACCCCCAAGAAACCAGGGGATACTCTTCTATGCAACACTCCACCTGGGAGTATATTTTTATTTCTGCCAATCAAAATGGTCTGTGCAACTTCTAGGACACCGACATTTGGTAACAAGTGTGTAACAAACTTAAAACATAGCAGGCCGGGCACAGTGGCTCACGCCTGTAATCCCAACACTTGGGGAAGCCAAGGCGGGTGGAGCATGAGATCAAGGGATTGAGACCATCCTGGCCAACATGGTGAAACCTTGTCTCTAGTAAAAATACAAAAAGTTAGCTGGGCGTGGTGTTGTGTGCCTCTAGTCCCAGCTACTCGGGAAGCTGAAGCAGGAGAATCACTTGAACCCAGGAGGCAGCGGTTACAGTGAGCAGAGATTGCACCACTGCACTCCAGCCTAGTGACAGAGTGAGATTCCGTCTTAAAAAAAAGAAAAAAAAAATGAAAGAAAACCACAAAACAGCATAGCATTCCTAAGTACAGTACAGGAGGCAAATCTACAGGTTTTGCCCATAATGTACAATTAGCATTTTAGAAGAGAGATCACCAATGCACTAGAATTGCAGTAAAGGGAGTGTAAGCTTCACCAAGCTGAACTTTGAGCATTTGTAGAACCTATGAACTCTCCACAGTTAGATATCAGTTCCATTGTGAGGAAGTAGCCAGTCTGACATATACTGGCTTAGCCTCCTATAGGATACTGAAATACTTGTTTAATGACCCAGCAACAGGATGATAAATCCAGACCAGAGAATAGGCAATCATTCCTGTCTATTAGCTTCATGGATTCCTAGTGATGAAAAGACTGGTAATTGGTTCCAACTTTGGCTATATTACTTAGTTTGGGAGCATTTATTTGTATATACACACACCTTCTAGTAAAATCCATTTGATTCATTGCACATTGGGAGTTCACTTTGGCCCAACTAATCATTTTTGTCATCTGTACCAAGTTCTATAAAGTTAAACTTATATCGGCCTGTACAGTCCTATTAACCTTTTCAAGTACACAGTGACTTAGGTATCAGTCCTGCATGAACTAACTGAAGTTTGTAGGTTCTATTCAGAGCAAAGCAGGTAAGCAGCTCTGTTCGCAGGATAATGCCCGGACAGGTCCTGTGGCTGTGGGATGTAACCAGTCTTTACGTTAAGCTATGTATAGCAGGGATTTTCCTTATCCTCACTCCTCATGTCAAAAGAACTGATCTGGGCACCAGAACTGGAAAGTTAATAAATTCATTCATTCATCCCACAAATATTTATTAATCATCTTCTGTGTGCCAGATATTATCCTGAGACTGGGAATATGATAGCAAGCACATATAGCCACAACCCTTGACCTAATGGAGTTTTCATTCAACAAACAAAATCAGGAGAGGATCTGCACAGCCATGAGTTGAAGCCTAGATTAAAACAATCTGTATGCTACAGGGCAAGGTCAGATGTGATAGGCAAAGCCAATCTGTAAGCTACAGGGAAGGTCTTCGATTCTTCCTTCTATAAAATGGAATCACTTACCCATTGGAAAAAAAATGAAGAGAAACTGGACTAGATAAGTAAATCCTAAATCACACTAGCAAAATGGATAAGAGCCACAGGCTTTAGAGTTGAACAGATGGGGGCTTGAATCTCAGCTCTTGTCACCTTGTAGCTATATGCCCCTGGCAAGATTTAACCTGAATGAGCCTCATATTTCTTTCTCTGTAAAAAGAGGATGGATACTAATCATGCCTATATCAGGCTGTCATGGAGACAACATCTGAGAAAACATGGAAAATGCTTACTGCAATAAATTGCCATGCTCTGTTAAGAAACAGGAAGAATGAGCTATGCCTTGCACAACCTTGATTATTTTTATTTGGATGCATAACTCTTTAGTGTCTTAAGAGAATTTAGCAGGTACTTGATAAAGAAGTGCTGACTGGTTTATTGGACTTCACCATAGGGCAGTAAGAAGATTCACAGGGCAATAGCAAAGATTCACAGGGCAAGACCAAAGCCTGGAAAAGGTGAGAGAATACGGCAAGAGATCAGGGATTTTCCTTATCCTCACTCCTAGTCCAGCTTAAGCCACATCCATTCATTCCCTGTGACCATAACAAATAAACATCTTTCTGGGACCACAGGCCCCATTGGAATGATACATAAAGTCTCAGGAAGACATTTCAAGTTCAACCTGAAGAATGAGAGTCAAGGTCTCCTGAATTCTCTGCTCTGAACGAGCACTGAAACCTTCTCCACCTTTCTTTTACAACTCTCCCTCTTTTTCTCTCTCTTTCCATTCTCTGGCCAATCTCTGAGGAGGCTACCAGCAGAGTTACAATCTAATACTTGAAAGATGCTTTGAAAAGAATAAGTGTTATTAACTATTAGTTGCACTGTATGAACAAATTCATAAATACTTCCCTTACTGTTGCAGAAACGTTACACACCGCTGCTGTGACTAGACCTCTTTCTAGCTTAACTTTGATATTCCGGATCATAAGGGAAGTTATGTTGGCATTATTTCAGTACTTGGTGTTTAAGTGCAAGTGCGGAGCCATTCACTCACTCCAGGGAGAAGCAAAGAAAGGAATGACTTTAAGGGTCTCAAAACTGAAAATAAATAACCAAGAAGGTTATACATATCTTTCTGTAGGCTGTGAACTGGGTAATAGTGTTTCTCACTCAAGGAAGACTTTGGATTGCCCCTGCTGAAGGACAAAGGGATAAACAGACTAGGCCCAGATCACCTAAAGCAGTGGTTCTCAGGGCTGATTTCCCTCCCCACCACCCCTCCACCCACCTGTCTGCCCACCAGGAGCATTTGACAATGTCTGGAGAGGCTTTTGGTTGTCACAATTGAGGGGAGGTACCATTATCAATTAGTGGGTAGAGGCTGGGGAAATACAAAACACCCTACAGTACACAGAATAGTCTCCAAGAATGAAGAATTATACAGCCCCCAAAGCCAATAGTGTTCAAGTTAAGAAAATCTGACCTGGAGAATCTTTCCATCCTAACAACCAGCAAATATTTCTGAAGGTCTTTCTTGTGGCCACTGTGATTTACTATATAAGCCATAGTCTCTGCCCTAAGGAAACTTAGAGTCTAACAGGGAGATCAGCCAAGCACACTGAAGCAATCAGGAAATAATGAAGTATATCAATTAGTTTTTTTTTTTTTTTTTTTCTACAGAGTATGGTCTAGTCTCTGGGTACTATAGGAGCATTTTAAAATTTTATTTTATTTTTAAATGACATAATAATTGTATTTATTTATGGGATAGAATGTAATATTTTGATATACGTTTACATTATAGAAGGGGGAGAACAGCAGGCATATGAAGTTCAGGAAAACTTCCAAGAAGAGTTGGATCTTGAGCTGATGTTTGAAGGAGGCTATTACTCTTTCCCTTCTCCTCACTGCTGGCAGAAACGTGAATCTAAGCTTGCTGCCCATACTTCTTTACTTCCCACTCTCTGTCAGTATCTTGTAACCTGATTTCAGGACTCCACAGAAAATTTATTTTTCTTAATCACCAGAACCTATCACCTATCATCAATATTAATCTACATCCACCCTCATCTTTTAAAATTTTCCTTCTTTATTGGCTTCTGTGACATCATCATTGTGTTCTGGTCCACTTTTGACTTCTCATGGCTCAGCCTCAGGTTTCTTTTTACAGCTAACCTACATAGGTAGGTGTGCAGCCACCTCCAGCCTGCTGCCTTTTTCTTTCTCACAATTTCCTCTTAATTATTTTATTCATTCATTTCTGTCCCTTCTCATTCCACAAAGGATTTGCGGTAGTTACAATCTCATGCTATGCATTTTTCCTTAATTATTATACCAACTCCTGTGGTTTCACCCATCATCTCTATACAGGCAACTCCCCAAGCTGTGCCTCTGCCTCTGACTCTGATGTCCTTCCTACACACCACACTACCTGCCTGATCACCTGCTGAACACCATCCATATATGCCTCAAATCCAGCATATCCTAAACTTGAGGTTTACCCAGGACTTAGTTTTAGCACTGAAAGTTCCATGTCCTCAGAATTCCCTCAACCCCGAGCAAACCAGGACAGTAAGTCACCACAACAAAAATGAACTCGACAGTGTCTGTTCCAAACCCAGTCTTCCTCATGAACTCCTAATTCCTCTCCATCATTTAGTAGCAGAGATATCCTCCTCCTGCATAAACCTCAGCTCCTCTTTGCCTTCCATCTACTCATGCAACCGATTGCCAGATATTGTCAATTTTATCTCCAAAATATCTGCTTTACCATCACTTCCTTTCAACTTCCACTGCTCTAATTCAGGTCTTTATTACCTCTAACCTATACAATTACAGGAGACTCCTAATCAGTCCCCCTGCCTCCAGGCACTGTATCACTCTACTCCCATCCCTTTTGCCAATTCATCTTCCAAACTGCAAAGATTGATCATTCTGAAACACAAATGTGATCATCTATAGATAATACTCTTCAAATCAATATTGAAGTTTTATAGAATGAACTCCGAGAACAGCATTAAACTCAGGCTCCCAGGCATTTGAGCATGATGACTACACAATATGACACTTAAGAAATGTTGTTATGAATGACTAAAATACACGGAGTATTAATATGAGCTCTAAGTGAAAGGGAAAATCAAAAGAAAACAAAAACCACCACCATACCCTTGAGAAGCCAGGAACTGAGTTTGTCGGTTCCAGTTTTGCATCTTTTCATTTCTTTGGAGAAGTATATGATAACCACAGTTAAGGAAAGTAAATATTGCCAGGGAATTCTGGGTGGTAGAGACTCATTAAAGCCTTGATATTCACATGAAACAGAATCATCTGGAAGTCATATTATGCAGAAACTAAACTTGAGAGAGAATTCACTTGTTCCCTCAGGGCGTTAGATCTTAATTCATCTGTGGTCCTACTCCCGAGTTACCTCTGCTGCAAGAGCCATAGGCTTTCCATCTCAGACTGGCACGGAAAAAGAGAATTTACATGAATGATGTCTATATCAGTGACAGGAAATATGTATCCCACTTGAATAAGGGATATGGCACTCCCAATATAGATTACGAAAAATGAAAAACTGCCAGGTGAAGAAGGCAAGCGCTTTCCCTAGAGGAGAGAGAGCTCATCCTTTCCTCTCTGAGGAAAACTTACCTATCCTCCGTCTTCTCTCATAGACTTGCAAGTGGTAAATTGTTGATGAAGCAACTCACCTTAGGAGTGAGGGGTTGACCTTCACAGAGATGTTAGAAAAAGATGGCTACCACAAACATCAGAGACGTAATCCAAAGGCTTACCTCTCTAATGGTAGGGATTTTCATCACATGGTAGGTAACCTCCTCTTCCGTCTACATAAATAAGAGATACAGCTCCCACCTCTTCAGAAACCTCTTCCAACTATGGTCCTGCGTTTTTTGCTTGCCACATTTGTTTTTTCTAATTTTTTTTTTCTCCCTAGCTTAATAGGACATTGAAACATTGTTGTGTTTCATTTATCTCCCAAAGACCTTGCCTGTGAAATTTATTATCCTTTCATTTTAGGTACTTCCCAGTCAGAAACCCACATGCACACACACACCACGAACAAAAACACATCCCTTCTTTGTTTAATAGCATCAACACCCTCCCGCTCCCTCAACCTGGGAGATGTGAAC
The DNA here is from genome assembly GCF_000951035.1 of Colobus angolensis palliatus. Lineage (NCBI taxonomy): Eukaryota > Metazoa > Chordata > Mammalia > Primates > Cercopithecidae > Colobus > Colobus angolensis. The sequence goes on from NW_012116999.1 coordinate 2,197,187, forward strand.
AGCCATGGTTGCTACCCTAAAGGAGTTTAGGATCTAATCAGAGGCTTCAACCAAGCACGACTAAGAACAAAGAAGTATATCTGACAGTCATATTTTTTCTACAGTTGCTGCAGGAACTAGGAGAATGGGGAGGTCAGCATAAACTGCAATATTTAAGAAAACATCACATTAATCGAATGGAATCAGAGTCCATTGAAGTGCAACACAAGGGAAGGATTTTAAAGACACCAAAAAAAAAAAAAAAAAAAAGAAAGAAAGAAAAAAGACAAACATCACAGAACTGGGGACTTTCTTCCTGGGCCCCACACATACATACTTCATTGTGGTCATATATGGTTCTGGCTTAAAGCTTTTAATGGCTTATACTAGAGTGAATCCTCTGCTGTCAGTACCCCTCCAGGCCAAAACCACCCTGTTTACTTCCCTGTCCTGCTAATCCTCATACTTCTACCTCCAGCCCTAAACTTCAGTCTTTTCTTCAACAACTCAAGGCACTAGAAATGTCAGCAAGAATAAGAAAAAGACAAATACAGGTATTTGGTATTTAAGTGAACATTCACTATGTGCCAGGCACACAGCTACATTCTATCTGTTCTCATTACTACTCCAAGTAATTTAACTACCATTTTTAAGAGTTTACTATGTGCCAGGCAACCAAAACTGCTAAGAACTTTTCATGCATAGTAGCACATTTAATCCTCATAGCTACCCTATAAGCAGTATTATTATTCTCATTTTACAGAGGAGGATACGGAGGCACAGAGAAGTAAAAGAACTTGTCCAAAGGAATACTATTAATTAATAAATGGCAAAGCCAGAGTCGGACCTCAGGTCTGTCTTACTCCAATGCCTACATACCAGAGATTGTATAGTGTTACGGTTATAACAGGACCCAGAACTCTTTGTATACAGGGCCCATAGCAAATATTTTAGACACTGTTGACCATATGGTCTCTGTTGTAATTACTCAACTCTGCACAAAAGCAACCACAGGTAATACATAAACAAATGAATGTGGCTGTATTCCCATAGAACTGCATTTACAAAAGCAGGCAATGGGCTAGATTTAGCCCAGAGGTTATAGTTTGATGACCCCAAGTTAGAGCACTAGTGGTGTACTCAGATAGACCTGGGTTCAAAACCTGGCTCTCACCACTTACTAGACAAAACATTTAGTCTTGCTGTGTCTCAGTTTCTTCATCGGTAGAACAGCAACAATACCACCCTCATAGAGTCATCATGAGGATTAAGGATTAAAGGCATGCTTGGCACATAGTCAACTTCTCAGAAAGTCATTATTATTAAAAGCCCACCGCATGCTGGCCCCTAGAAGGAAGGAGAAAGGACATGGATTAGAATAATTACAACTCTCTTTAAAATCAAGCTACCTGGGCCCCTACGGTCTTGATACTCCACAGAAATAATTACTCTCTCAGGATTCCAGCTAATCTGATTCTCCCTTCAGCTACATGAACCATGTTCTCTTGTGAGTTTAGTTTCCTGTTTCAGTCATTAGCAAGAAAGTCTCTTCACTTCATTATAGCTTTTGTCAGGCACTGGGAACCCTATCATGGTAGAACAGGAATCTGATTTTGTTATTATGTGTTAGGTGATCCCTTCAGGAATGAGATTCTGACCACTGAAGTCATGCCTGTGTCCCAAGTACTTGGCGTGGGGCCTGGCACAGAGTGGGTGCTCAGTGAATGTTGCTGGCTTAATTGAACTGGCTACATTTGGGGTGGTCTTACCTGGAAACAGATGGAAAATGACTTCTTAAAAGCCCTCCAAGCATTGAGGAGCCTTCCTTTCTCTATCAGAGAAAGATAGAATGTGTGGCGAGGGCAAGAAAGGTGTAGGAGTGTGGTGGATGGTTGGAGGGGCAGGGAAGAACAGCACATACTGTTCCTGGTTACATTAAGCACACAGGAGCCAAGATGCATTCGTGTCTTTAGGCCATGTTCCTTAATAATAACCTGGTAAAAGCCATTCTGAGCAAGTTTTTTTTTTTGCTTTTTTATTTCACATTTTATTTATTTATTTATTTAGAGACGAAATTTTGCTCTTGTCGTCCAGGCCGGAGCACAATGGCGCGATCTCAGCTCACTGCAACCTCCGCCTCCCGGGTTCAAGCAATTCTCCTGTCTCAGCCTCCCTAGTAGCTGGGATTACAGGTGCTCACCACCACGCCCAGCTAATGTTTTGTATTTTTAGTAGAGACGGGGTTTCACTATGTTGGCCAGGCTGCTCTCAAACTCCTGACCTCAGGCAATCCACCCGCCTTAGCCTCCCAAAGTGCTGGGATTATAGCCATGAGCCACCATGCCCGGCTTCAAATTTTATTAAAGGGCACACGTGTAGGTTTGTTACATGGGTAAATTGCTCAGTGCTGAGGCTAGGGGTCTCAATGATCCCATCACCCAGGCAGTAAACATAATACCCAACAGGTGGTCCTTCAGCCTAAGCCCCCATTTCTCCCCTATCTAGTGATTCAGTGTCTGTTGTTCCCATCTTTACATTAATGTGTATTCAATGTTTAGCTCCCACTCATAAGTGAGAACATGTGGTATTTGGTTGTCTGTTCCTGCATTAGTTTGCTTAGGAATCACCTCCAGCTCCAACCATGTTGCTGCAAAGGACATTTCATTCATCTTTATGGCTGCAAAGTATTTTGTCGTGTCTATGTATCACATGTTCTTTATCCAGTCCACTACTGATGGGCACTTGGGTTGATTCCACGTCTTTGCTATTGTGAACAGCACTGCAATGAGTATGCAGGTATAGGTATCTTTTTGATAGAATGAATTATTTTCCTTTGTGTATACACCCAGTAGTGGGCTTGCATCATCAAATGGTAGCTCTATTTTATGTTCTTTAAGAAATCTCCAAATTGCCTTCCACAGTGGCTGAACTAGTTTGCATTCCCACCAACAGTGTATGTGTTCCCTTCTCTCCACAGCCTCACCAACATCTGTTGCTTTTTGACTTTTTAATAATCGCCATTCTGACTGGTATGAGATGGTATTTCATTGTGGCTTTGATTTTCATTTCTCTGATGATTAGTGAGGTTGAGCATTTTCTTATATGTTTATTGGCCACTTGTAGGTCTTCTTTTGAGAAGTGTCTGTTCATGTCCTCTGAACGAAAGTTTTTTGCTTTGAATCAAAAGCATGCTTAGGCAATCTTCCATCTCAGCTTTCAAAAATACCCTGAGATACCTCAACTTGTCAGTCAGCCCTGAAAAAGCCATACTTCCTGCAATCCTGACTTGCCAATCTTTCTCAATGAAAAATTCTCTCTTTTATCTATCAAGTTGTCTCCAATCCTCTAAAATGTGTCTTGTATAAATTCAGTTTGTTCACTCTAGAATTTGTTAGACTTATTTATAGGATCTGACTATACAACGAGGACTGTACTGACTGCAATTGGATGTACTTCTCCAACACGCTATTCCTCCCCTACCTCACCATCCCTACCACCTACTACCACCACTATCAGTCTCCTTTCCAGAATTCTAAGCCAGTAATTGGCATGACAGAACATACCCTCAAAACATCCAGAGGAACAAATAATGGAAACAGTGCTGATGCATGCAAACTCTGTCTAGGCATCAACTAGGTATTCTAGTTCATTCTGTGTTGCTAAAAAAGAATACCTGAGGCTGGGTAATTTATAAATAATAGCAGTTTATTTAGCTCACAGTTCTACAGGCTGAGAAGTTCAAGGGCATGGCCCTGGTTTCTGGAGAGGGCATTTGTTCTGTGTCACAACATGGCAGAAAAGGTCAAAGTGAAAGCAGACATCTGTGAAGAAAGGAAAACCTGAGGGGCATCCTGGCCTTATTACAACTCACTCTCAAGGAAACAAATCCATCCCTGCAAGAACTAATACAGATTTACAGGAGTGAGAACTCACTCCTGCAAGAACAGCCATTCATGAGGGATACACCCTCATGACCCAAACACCTTTCACTAGGCCCCACCTCCCAACACCACCACACTGGGGACCAAATTCAAAATTAGTTTTGGTGGGGACAAACAAACCATGTCCAAACCATAGCACATGGAGTGTGTCAAATCACATATACAGCCACTTCAAGACTACGTATCCAGAAGTGACAATTATACATCTCGTAAGTCATAATGATGAAAAGAGCTAACATTTATTGAGTGCTTTCTTGTTTAATTCTTACAGTAATCCATGATGAAAAATAATAACACTGGCTTCCTAGTTGCCGGGCATTTAATTAACTCTCTTAATCCTCATAATGACCTCATGATGTGAGTTACCATTCTAATCCTCATTTTGCCGATGAGGAAACTGAGGGCTGGAGAGGTTAAGTAACTTGCCCAAGGTAATCCAGTCAGGGACTAGTGGGACTGGAATGTGAACCCCAGGTCAGTCTGTCTGACTGCAGAGGCCAAGCTCCTAACCCTACCACACTACTTTATTAGAAACATCTTTGGGCATGCAGCCCACATTATCCTATTATGATTTTTTAAAACTGCATGAAAATGCCTGCTTCCATCTATTTGGTATTAAGAATGTTTCAAAGCACTTTCCCATCCCTAATGCATTTGATCTTCACAGCAGTCCTGTGAGGAAGACAGGCATAGGCAACACCACCATTACACAGATAAAGACCAAACACAAAAGCTTGCCCCAAGTCCCTCTCCACAAATGAGAGACCAAGCCAGAGTCAGAGTTCAATACACAGTATACATTTTCAAAATATGTGATTTGGTATAGCTAGGGGTTAAGTCTCCTCCACCTCCTTCATTCTGATTTCATCCTGAAGATTTGAAAGGAAGTGAGCAGCCGACAGCAGGTCATTAAACACTCCTGCCAAGCTTTCCTATAAATATAAAAACTACTTGGGTATACCTCACTTTGTCTTCCACATACCCCTCCCCTTCACTATCTGCAGTACCTGACCACATCCTGTGTCTTGAAAGAAAAAAAAGGAGGGACCTTGACCCTTAAAAACTGGATACATTGAAGGTATGAACACATCTCATTGTGGATCTCACAGTTTAAAAAACATTTATTGGACAATTACAGGTCCAAAATTCCAAAAGCCACCTGGCAGGTGAGCAATACTCACCTGGCAGGGGAGATATCATGATCACAAAGCCCACCAAGTTCTGAAAACTGAAAGTTTTTTTAAATAAATTCCCTATCAAACCTCTCATATGGCAGCAAAACCTGATCTGCACCGATAGGAGGCAATTTATGGTGTTTACTTATCCCATTGAGTCAAAGCATTTTCAGGTTTCACTGTTGAAAATTTAGTGTGTTTGATTGTAGTAGGGTTGCCAGATAAAACGTAGCACACAGTTAAATTTAAATTTCAGATAAATAATGAATAATATCTTTGTATGAGCATGTCCCAAAATTATAAGGGGCATTTAGTTAAACTAAAACATTTTTGCTGTTTCGCTGAAATTCAAATTTAATTGAGCATCCTGTATTTTTATTTGCTAAATTTTGGAACTCTAATTATGGGTGCTGCCTCAAACCTCACTGGGAGTGTTATCTAATATATGGCATAGAGAGCATATTAACTGTTCTAAAATCTGACAAATTTAGAATTCCAAAACAAATCTGGCCCCAAGAGTTTTGAAAAAGGGATTGTGGACCACTGGACCTACAGCATCCTCCCAGCACTGGGCTTGGTACTTCATGGAGACTCAGCTCCCAAAGAGCAACAACTTCTCAAAGAATTATGCCATCACAATGCCTTGCCTCTTGAGCTTTCATTAGATTTCCTCTCCGCTCTCTTTCATAGGTCATTAGCTTTGATATATTTATTCTTCAAGGTATTTCCCCTCTAGTGTCCTGATTTAAACTAGTAGGACTGCAACTCACAGCTGACCTAACCACACTTTCTGTGATTTCTTACTTGGCTTTAGTGAGTTTCCAGCCTCTCCTGTTCAATTGCTCTGACATGCTATGTCACTTTCTTCCTTCCTGGTAAGAAGCTTTCCACACAGACTCCCCTTTACTTCCAGAACTCTCCTCTGTAGTAGGCAGTGAGCTCCTACCACCCTCTGCTGCCATCTCATGGCTAGAATAAGCCATTGCATTAGTCTTAATTCTGTTGCACTAGTTCTTTTTAGAGTCCATCACCGCCAACACAAAATTATAACATCTGCCAGGAAACTCCATTGGGCTAATTCTGACAGCTGTATGCATTTGCAAATGGAAAATTATACTTTAAAAAATTTTCAACCTCCTCCTTCAACCTAGCCTCACCTTCCTCTATTTAGTTCTAAGTAGTGAGGCTTAGCCCTAGTTTGAAATTAAAGATAGGGCTTCCAGTTGACTGATTTTCTGAGTCTGCACCTGTGTTGCCATTGATATTGGCAGCCCAGCTTGGGAACTAAGTCTGCTAGCTAATTGCAGCAACAGAGCCAGCTTAGAACAAAATGTCTCAGTAATCCTTGGGTAAGAACACATCTCCTTTTTTAAAAATAAAACTCACCATGGATTAGTGATCTCAGTGATTAAATATTAAACTATGCTAGACAGAGAGTACATGTAAAAGGTAGGGGCTATTTCCAATCAGTATCTGGACCTAAACTTTTGTCAAAACCTATTTCTTGATCTCAAATGTCTGCTGCAGTGGTTTACCAAAAAAAAAAAAAAAAAAAAAAAAAAGCTGCACTGCTTAATGAAAGTATGACTCAGCAAGCTCACTACAATGGTGAGGGAAGAAAGGTGCTTGAACATTTCTTCCTCTTCGGGAACTTTTACATTGCCACTGATATCCTTTTTAGGTGTTTTTCTCCTTTTCAGAGCCCAGCTTGATAGGCAACTACAAAATAAACAAAACTTATTCTATCGAGGGTCATTTCTGTAGAGGTGGCTTTTTAAACACATCCTTACACACAACCAGACTATCTCCTGAAGAACTGACATCTAACACAGTACACATTGTGCCCATTTCCATGTGCAGCCATTCACTGAAGGGAGTAGGATGCAGTTCTTAAAAGATCAGTAGACTTCTTCAAACCACCCAGGAAGGCCCTTACCTCGATTCTTACTATAGCCAGTAACTGCTGTTTCTTCCTGATCCTCACCTTCTCCTCTGGGAGAGGGGATGACTCCGTCTCACCCTTCAAATTTTCTTTCCCTCTAAATGGACTAAAGGAAGAGGATTCACAGCTGTAAGTCTCCCAGCTCAAAGTCAGCTGATTTCTTTTAGAAAATATAAGAACATAACTCATTGCCAATTACTTTAGAGAACCACAGACCTTACTGCTTTATAAACCTCTGAATATTAAACATGTGTCAAGGTGACCTTTCTTTCAGTCTCACCTATTGCACTTTTTTGTACACACCTAAAAATTTAAAATAATCTGAAAATAACCAGTTAGGTGACTTCACTGTGAAACTGACTTGTTTTTATCCTAATGTTTTTCTTGCTGATAGCCTTCCCAGCAGGGAACAGGGTGGACTGAGCAAGGTAACAAAGATATTTCTCCTCTGACCATTGTCCATTCCTAATGGAGCCACCGGAAGCTTACTGCTGTGGCTTTTCTCTACCTCACAGCCTGGCTTACTTCTCAAGAGCCCATCCCCACGACCAGATGCTCTGCTTCTATGAGGGGACTTTCCCTTTTTTTCCATTGCCTCCTCAAGGAGTGGTGACTCAATTTATTGTCAGGGAGGTCTATCTGTAGCTCACTATTCTTAAATGAGCACTTAAATACAATGTTTGACATCCAGTAGTCACTCAAATATTAGATGTTGTTATTATTACTATTTAACCTCTCTGAGCCTCAGTTTTCTCATCTATAAAATGGTTATAATAATAGTACCAACCTCCTAGGTTTGTTAATACATATAAACTGCTTTTAAAAGTATCCCAAACTTAGAAAGTTCTGTGTACATTTTATCTGTGACTATTAAGACTTCTACTAGAGAAATGATTTAAGGGCAGACTACAAGGTGAAAAGAGAAAAGTGTGTGTGTGTGTGTGCGTGTGTGTGCTTGGGGAGGCTAGCGGGGGGAAGAGTTCTGTGTGGATTATGTGTTTGAAATATGTTTTAGCAGCCAAGGAGAAATGCCCACTAAGCAGTTAAACATTCAGGTGTAAATTTTAGCAGGGACGGAATGAAGAATTTTTTCACTTTAACAAAAACAGTAAATGCCTGCAAAGAACTTTGGGGATAAGAAATGACATATATAGAAGTGTTCCTCCACTTCCTAAGCTTACCGTCTACTAAGAAGGCTGAGTCACTGATTCTACATAGAAGTACGTGTAACACAAAGTAGGCTCTGAGAGGTACCACAAGAAAAAAGCAAAGTGGTATGGGCTCCAGGAGAGAGAGGTCACACCTCTGGCTGAAGCAATCAGGGAAGGCTTCCAGAAGGAAGTGATTTTCTGATTTCATTATTCACTGCAGCCTTTTCTTAGGACCTAGTGCCTGCTGATTTTTTCCATCTCTGAATGCTCTAAGATCCCAAAGTGTGGCTCATGACAAAGCAGTGAGCTTTTCCTAAAGCTAAATAGATCCAGATTGAATGACTGTCCTTTATTCCGTCCTTTCATTTATAAAGTGGTGGTAACAGGAGATCAAAGGGATGTGGGCTTTTCTCATGTCCTTACTTGGCAAAACAATCTGCTGATTTGGAGTGGAGTGGCCTTAAGCACTCTGTGAGAGCCAACCGTCTAGGAACCTGACATGTTTACCGTCTGTACCATTTATGTGGGCATCTGAACACAAACATTATTGTCCTGTTACTTGTTTCATATGAATTAGGCTAGTATCCCTTCAAAAGAGCTCCTGCAGGCCAGAATCATGGCTGGTCTCTCTTGTGATGACCCTCTCCCACAGGCCACACGGAGCTGGGCACAGAGCAGGTACTCCAAAATACTTGTTGAAAGGCCTAAACTGAATCACATTAATCTTGCACTTCCCTTACAGTAAGCAAGTCAAATTCTATTCTGCCTTGAGTTAAGCATGTGAATCAGGCATTAAATCCTATTGATCCTTTAGACAGCTGTAGAAACAAAAGTCACATACAATAGACTGGTGAGGGGCTGGGAAGATAATTCTCTTCACTGAATGGAAAAATTCAGAACTCTGCTGCAGTGAAATCAAAGCTATTTTGCTAGTTTTCTGGGAGAGGGCTGGTCTCTTTCCAGTAGAACCTGACATTATTCCTATCAAGAAATATTCCTAGGAGGGGCCAAGAGCCATTGGGTCCCTCCATTGACAACACAGCTTTATGTCAAAGAAAGCCAGGGCTTTTCCAAAAGTTGTGTGCAGTAAGGAGAAAATACAATAATGTTCAGCTCTTGTCTGGGAGTATTGGAGAATTGAAGCGTTGCAGAGGGAAAACACCGAACAACTGCAGTGAGGGTCCTAGCTCATTTGTGAAGAAAAGATTTAGACAGATTAAACAGGGGGATTCCATACAGATCTGGCCTGGGGCGGGCCCCATCACTTCTGGGCTTTGCTAGCCTTCAGGTCCCTTAACTGGCTAATATGATACACCCACTATAAGCTGTTAAGGTAGTTGATAGTTTTGTATATTACCACTTCCTACAAACATGAATATAGTTTCAATGCTTTAATCCAAAGCAGTAAATGATGTGGGCATTTCAATCACTGGCGGCAAGGCCAATGGGGAAGATACTGGGAAATTTAGCTTTCTGCATGCCTCCGATCATACCATCCATGGATTGTCAGAGAGTGCAGTGTTTAAAAACTTGGTCTATGGAATCAACCAAGCTAGTTCTCCAGTCCTGACTCCACCACTTACCAAGAAATGTGACATTGGGCTCTGTCTTGTCAACTACAAAATGATATAATTCTATATCTGCCATTAGCATTGATGTGAGATGATGCATATAAAAAATCCAGTTCAGTTTCTGGCACATTATAAGAGCTCAATCTTTGATATTTAATCTTCCGATGTTAACAGTAGTTCCTGATTGCAATTCCCAGGAGACTTGTCTTAGCTACTAGACTCTCTTCACACACTAAGAAAAGAAGACTTTGGGAAGAGAGTATTCCACCAAGATTTATCTAGCACAAAGCTACTTATTCAATCACTCATTCAACAAATATCTATTCAGCATCCATCTTGTACCAGGCATTTTGCGAAACGTTGGGAATATAATGAAGCATAAGACAAGCTCCTAGTCCTTGACCAACACTCAGTCTTATGGCCTTTAAGAAGCTGGCCGGGTGCGGTGGCTCACGCTTGTAATCCCAGCACTTTGGGAGACCGAGGTGGGCAGATCACGAGGTCAAGAGATCAAGACCATCCTGGCCAACATGGTGAAACCCCGTCTCTACTAAAAATACAAAAAATTAGCCGGGCGTGGTGGTGCACACCTGTAGTCCCAGCTACTCGGGAGACTGAGGTGGGAGAATCGCTTGAACCTGGGAGGCGGAGGCTACAATGAGCAGATATCATGCCACTGCACTCCAGCCTGGTGACAGAGTGAGACTCCAAATCAAAAAAAAATAAAAATAAAAAGAAGAAGCTACTAGAGGCCGGGCACAGTGACTCATGCCAGTAATCTCAGCACTTTGGCAGGTCTAGGTGGACAGATTGCTTGAGCCCAGGAGTTCAAGACCAGGCTAGGGGGATAATGTGGTGAAACCTCCTGTCTACTAAAAACACAAAAATTACCTGGGTGTGGTGGCACGCACCTGTAATCCCAGCTACTCGGGAGGCTGAGGCATGAGAATTGCTTGAGCCAGGGAGGCAGAGATTGCAGTGAGCTGAGATCGTGCCACTACACTCCAGTCTGGGCAACAGAGTAAGAGTATCTCAAAAAGAAAAAAAGAAAAAGAAAAAGAAGTTATATTCCTTAAACTTTTTAAGCCCCTGAGGAAGGGAATTAATTGGGCAAGGGCTATCATTTGCACTAACCCACACACAAATGGAACAACATAGCCTCCCATGAAAAGTTAAAAAGTCACAAGGGAAAGTACTTCCAGAATGGCAGAGTTCTGAAAATCTACTCTTCCACAAAAGCTATGAGACATTGGAAATTTTTTAAAATTAACTTTTTCACAATTCTGGAAATTAACCAAAAGTTTACAACAATCAGAGGAGCATTTACTCAAGTAAAATAGCTAAGTTTTGGTAAGAAAAGCAAGATTTATGATATTTTAATTTGCCCAATTCCGATCTTCCTTTACCCAGCTCAACAGCAGCTTTGAAAACCAACAGCCAGGCCGGGCTCAGTGGCTCACACCTGTAATCTCAGCACTTTGGGAGGCCGAGATGGGCGGATCACTAGGTCAAGAGATCGAGACCATTCTGGCTAACATGGTGAAACCCTGTCTCTACTAAAAATACAAAAAATTAGCCGGGTGTGGTGGCGGGTGCCTGTAGTCCCACCTACTTGGGAGGCTGAGGCAGGAGAATGGCATGAACTTGGGAGTCAGAGCTTGCAGTGAGCCAAGATCGTGCCACTGCACTCCAGCCTGGGCGACAGAGTGAGACTCCACCTCAAAAAAAAAAAAAAAAAAAGGAAAGAAAAGAAAAGAAAACCAACAGCCTTGGAACCATAGTAGCTGTAAAAAGCAGCAGGCTGGCACCCGCTGGAGGGGAGCACACTGGTTTTGGAGCACCCCAGATAGACCCATCTCCAGAGAACTGTCATTATATGACCTGTCAAGCAACTTCATTGAAAAGCCCAATTCTCAGGACTGGTGTTCATATGATCTGACTCAGTACCAATAGTTCTTTTCCTGGGGGCATTTGTTTAAAAAAATCAGCAACAGTTGTTTAATATGAAGGCTGCCGCTGCAGGAGGCAGTAGATAACAATTGGGTCAAACAATAGGCTAAACAAAAAGCAATCTAAATCCAGCAACATATAAAAATAATTAGACACCATGACCAAGTAGAATTTATCCCAGGAATATGAGGGTGGTTCAACATAACAAAAATCAATCAATGTAATACATTACATTAATGAAAGGAAAGACAAAACTATGCATGATCATTTCATTTGACACAGAAGAAACATTTATCAAAATTCAACAAACTTACGTGATAAAAACAAATGGAAAACTGTGAATAGAAGAGAATTTCTACAGCCTGATAAAGGCCATCCATTAAAAACCCATAGCTAACATCACACTTAATAGGAAACTTGAAAGGTTTTCTTCTAATATCAGGAAAAAAACAGGGATGTCCAGTGACAGCACTTTTATTCATCATCATACTAAAGATTCTAGCCAAGTCAATTAGGTAAGAAAAAGAAATAATAGGCTCCCAGTTTGGACAGGTTGAATTAAAATTGTCTCTATTCACTGATGACATGACCTTGTACAGAGAAAATCCTAAGGTATCAACAACAAAAATTATTAGGGCTGATAAATGAGTTGGGCAAGGTTGCAAGATAACATACAAAATCAATTGTGCTTTGTTCAACAAAAATTATGGAAGGCCATTGTTTTGGACTGAGCTCCCATAGTAGGCCCCAACAGACCAGACCAAACCAAAATGGAATCACCTGCTAAATGCCATATAATCAAACTGAAACTTTAAGAAAGCAGATACATCCCCAAACAGACCAGTTTTTCCTGAAAATAGGAGATTCTACTCCACCTGAGTCCATGTAATATGGAAGATGCCTCTGTTTTAACCCTTGCCAAAAAAAGTAACCTGATGTTAACCAATATTCTTTTTCCTATTGTTCTGTTTCCTTTTTCCCGCCTTACAAAACCCACTGTTCTGCTATTGCCTAGTAGAATGGAATGTCTCATTCTATTTTGTAGAATGGAGGCTTCCCTGATTCATATATCATGAAAAAAGCCAATTAGATCTATAACTAAATTTGTTGAGATTTTGTCTTTTGACAGTTTCTATACACTAGCAATGAACAATCCAAAAATGAAATTAAGAAAACGATTCAATTTACAATAGCATTAAAAACAATAAAATACTTAGGAATAAATTTAACAAAAGAAGTGTAAGACTTGTACACTGAGAAGAACAATAAAACATTGTTCAAAGAAACTAAAGAAGATCTACATAAGTGGAAAGATATTCCATGTTCGTGGACTAGAAGACTTCATATTGTTAAAATGGTAATATTCTCCAAATTGTTCTTACCTTTATGGTTAACTGATTTTCAACAAGGGTGTCAAAACAATATAATGGGGAGATAGTAGTGTTTTCAAAAAAGTGCTGGGACTAATGGATATCCACATGCAAACAAATGCAACTGGGCCTCTACCTCACAAAATACACAAACATTAATTCAAAACGGATTAAATACCTAAATATAAAAGCTAAAGCTATCAAACTCTGAGAAGAAAACAATGATGTGAGTCTTTGTGACCTTGGATTGGGCAATGATTTCTTAGATGTGACAACAGTAAGTCTGTCAGATTAGTATCTATGTAGGTTCAGTCAAATCCAACCATGGATTCGAGTTATTATACTATATAACCCTATACATATACACATACATACAATATACATAGAAGTATTATTACTTTGCCTTTATAACAAACCCAATTTATAATTTTTAGCATTTATAATGTTTCAGTTTATAATTTCACCATTTAAGCAAAGAGATTTTAGTTCCCAAAGTTGGGGAAAATGACAAAACAATAAGGGAAGAAAGAACCAGGCCTTAGTGCCGTATATTTTTCTCTTGAGATTGTAAGGCAGAGTCTCCTTCTTTCCAGAACACTTTATTATATTTCACTTACAGATCTAATTTTCTGTGTCAAAGTATAATTCCCATGCAGAAGCTCTTACCTAAAAACGCAAAAAAAAAAAAAAGTTGTCTTCATTGTACAAACATATTCGTCGCTTTAACGAGATAATAAGGGAACAAAATCTAGAATTCAAGCTAAGTAAGAATACTGTTTCAATGAACATGCCCCTAAAATAAACCAGCATTAGCAGTTAATTTATGCGTTTAGAAAATCTCAGTTCCCACCAGTAAAAATATCCTCAGTGACTAGTGCACCTTGAAAAAAATCTGGCATACTAAATAAATAATGTTCATGTGGGAGCCAGGAGCTGGGTAAGCCTTGCCTTTAGACTACTCTGTGACTACAAAAAAAAAGCCTGCACTTTCGGAACTAATAAGCCTTCACTTGTCAGTATGATAAAGAGTATTGCCCAACTAAACTTTGCTCCCACTGGTTCAGTAGTTACTTATTTCTACCTAAGCACTTACCTTCCGATTTTACCCAAGTATTTAAAATCGAAAGAAAAAAGCATTATATTTCAGCACTACTTCACCCAATTACAAAATGAGCCATTATTTTTAGCTTCAAGTCACAAAAAAAATTAACAGGTTTTACATTAAAGTTAAAAATTGCTAAAGGTTACCATTATAACCTGTAATTAAAACTGCTAAACATGAATTTGCATGCAACGTATACAAAAACACTAAAAAGTGTTTTTCTTAAAAATTATAAGAAGGCATAAAAATGTACATTTTGCCTAAAAATAAAAAATGGTCTTAAAATTAAAAAAAATAAAGTGGATGGTTTAAGCAAATTATATAGACACTATAAAAACGAATCCTACAAATAAAACTGTGTGTGTAAACGTATTAACTAAACTCAAAAGAATATTATATTTCTTTTCTGTAAATTAAACACTAAACTAAAAGCACCACAAAGTTTTCTTAAAATGCTAATCTACTGTTTAGCAAAACTTGTCAAGGGTTATAACGGGTATGTAAAAATCTTACTTCATGGTCAAACTGGTTAAAATTAAACAAAATTATCTATAAGGTTTCATTAAAATTAAGGTTAACATTAATAGCAAACTAATGTAAGGGTAAAATTTAACTTTCTCTCTTAAACACAATTTTCATATAATTGAAAATGTTAATAAATGGTTTTTGGTTTTCCAGATTGTTATCTCATCATTTTGGCAAAACAAAACAAAACAAATGGAAAAACAACTTATGATAATCTGAAGTTCTATTTCATAATATCAAAAGTTTTCAATTTTAAACGTATTTAACAGCCTTCTCAAAATCAAACTTTACTTTCAAGTTTGTTTTTCCTAACCCCTGGCTTTTGGGTGCTGCACAGGACCCCTGAAGCACCCAAAAAAGAGGTAAACAGGATTATTTGGCAACATAAAATTGCCAAAATAATGTCTAATATATTATATTTTAGGGAATATTATTAACATATGTTCCAAAACTGTATGGAATGTCTAAAGTTCTTATGTCTGAATATGTGCTATTAACCACAATTAAAGTTGTTATGTTGGGTTATTGTAAACCACAAAAATAACCAAATTTCTTTGTCAATTGTGTTTCTATCTGTATCCAAACTGGACATTTTGTTATTTACAGACAATTGTTATTTTGTTTTAATTCTCTTCAAAACATTGCTTATATTCAAGCTGTGGAACTTTAACAAGTGCTCTCAAATGTGGGTTACTCATAACAACAACAAAACACACAGAACTCATAAAAAGCTAAAATGTTTATAAATATCAAGCAAAACAAAGGTTTATAAAATGGAATAAACTAATAAGAAAACAAAAACAAATTTTTACCTTTTACTTAGAACACTGCTAATCTTTATCTTATTTTTCAGAGTCAAGAAAACTTGTCTTAAGCCAGCTACAGCCTTTAACAACTAAGTAAAGTATACTCCTGTGAATAGAATTTAAAGCATGTTTGTTTCTCTCTGCCTAGTTCCTCTAGAATTTAAAAACTAGTTACAAGTAGGCCCAGCACGGTGGCTCACGTCTGTAATTCCAGCACTTTGGGAGGCTGAGGCGGGCAAATCATGAGGTCAAGAGATCAAGACAATCCTGGCTAACACAGTGAAACCCCGTCTCTACTAAAAATACAAAAAAAAAAAAAAATTAGCTGGGCGTAGTGGCAGGCGCCTGTGGTCCCAGCTATTTGGGAGGCTGAGGCAGGAGAATGGCATAAACCCAGGAGGCGGAGCTTGCAGTGAGCTGAGATCTCACCACTGCACTCCAGCCTAGGCGACAGAGTGAGACTCTGTCTCAAAAAAAATAAAAACTAGTTACAAGTGTACTTAAATTACGATATAGTTATAAGAATCTATTTTATTTTCTAACAGAACACAATTTAAAAAAAAAAACTGGTTATTTTACCAAGGCTTTGACTGCAGCGGTGTGCTCTCCTTTAAGGAATCAAACTTGACTTATGGAGCCAATAAAACCCTTGGAAACTGGTCTCATATTTTGTGTACACAGTCCCTGTACAGGGTTTCTGATCTGTAGTAAGTAAAGAATGTCACTTTCTGACAGGCCGGGAACCCCAAGTTATCTTAAAACCTCAAGAAGAAACGAATTCACCCAACTCATAGGTATTCAATGGTACAAATCCATGGCTGGGTTTGGCTTTAACAGGTCTTATCTCAAATTCCTTCTATATAACAGAGTTCCATCAAAGCCGATTTAACAGGCCTGTGTAGCAAGTAATTATTCTTGCTGCACTGTATACAAATAAGCCAAATATAATAAAGCAAACCAGTCCTACTGTAATTTGTCTTTTAATAAAAATAGGAAACTGAAAAGTAAAAATTATGTTTCAAAAACTATAGCACACCTGTTGTTAAATTCTAGTCTTGCCTAATGTTTTTCAATTTTTATTATCTTCTACAGTTTAAATTATAAATTTTATTATCTTCTAAAGTTTAAATTATATCTGTTACCGAAATTGACTCCTCAATACATCACACTCAAGTCAAAGCCTAAAGAGCTGAGAAAGCAACCTCTAACAGCCCAGAAAAACGTCCTAACGTTAGAAAAAAAAAAAATCTTAAGCTGGAAATCATAAAAGCCAACAGAATCATGGCCATTTCACAGACAACTATCCAAAAACATCTACAAATGGTGTTGCTCCTACAGTCAATCCAAGACCAAAAAACTATCTGCCTCACCATCAGCAGGAAGTAGCCAGAAAGAACACGTCGCCCCTTGTCCTTTTATAACTATAGGGTCTGGAATGACAGAGCAGGACCACCATCATCTCAGACAAACACCGCCACTTGAAGTTCCAGCTGCCTTTCCAACTTCATGCATTTCAAGGAAATCACTTCTTTTCTAACTACAAGTAGCCAGAAAACAGCAGACAGTAAAACACAGATAAGATGGCTGGGGCACAGAGCAAGGCAGGGGAAAGTCTCTTGGGTAACTGCCAAACTTCACCCTCATACAATGGGCCCCAGTAAAACAGTAGGCCTTAATAAGCACATTCCTTTCACTTCAGGTGCACTAAGATAGGGAAGCTAAAAGCAGACTCCAGGGATATGCCTGCAGCTGCACAAAGATGTAGGGGAATAGACACACAACTCTCCCTCCCAGATAAGCACAACAAAGAGACACAGAAGCAGTCCAAGCCTCTGATAAACTCTCCCACCCTGAATCCTTAAAAACTCTTAGTCTGTAAGAGATTGCGACTTCTGGCCTAACTCGGTCAGACGTCCCTCCCAGGTTGAAAATAAACCTGTTGACTGTCGAGCCGACCTTCTTGTTTCTCTCCTCTTTCCTTAATCCTTACAACAACAAAAACTACAAATTGGACTTCATTAAAATGAAAAACTACTGCTCCAGGCTCTGGACAGTTAGGCTTTTTGTGCACTGAGGCATCTAGTGGGTACACACTCTGCAGTTTTTCTTGTAATTCTTCTTTCTGAGGCGTTCTTAGAATTGACTAGAGATTGATTAAATAACCTGTCAAATGCGAACTGCAGTATGCAAGCAGAATCAGGATTGTGCTTTCAAAGCTCACAACTGTGTTTAGATTAGATACTACATGGTGGCTTAATAAAAATTTCCTTTATCATATTCTAATTGCAGTTTGTTCTGCCAGAATCCACACCACCCTACACTACTTCTGTCAGATATAAAAATAGAAGATAAAAACCTGTCCAACTTTAAAATTGCCCAGCTTGAGCCAAATTGAAAATCAGAGCAGAGGCATTGAAGATAAAGGTTGGATGATATATCCACTATTAAAAGAAGCTTCACTTCTGCATTTGTTCCTTAGCAGAAAGTGATTTCTGGGGTTGGAGTTCTTGGGAATACATAAGGGGAAGTCACATGAGGTCATCAAGACCATTACTGAAGAGCTCTAAATGTCTGTTTGGTTCAGGCTGATGCAGTAGCATAGGACAGAGATTGGCAAACTACAATTTGCTGCCTGTTTGTGTGAATCAAGTTTTATTGGCACACGGTTAAGCCCATTCACGTACATATTGTCTGTGGCTGAGTTTGCACTGCAACAGCTGAGTTAGGTAGCTGCAACAGTGACAGTGTGGCCTGCAAAGCCTAAAGTACTATGTGGCCCTTTACAGAAAAATTTGCCAATCCCTGCCAAATAACATCAGTATTTGATGTCAATCTGGATATCTCCATTTAGATGTCTCATAGACAAATCTGGTTTGACAGGTTTAAAAAGGCATGCACTTCTATAAACCTGTTTCATCTTCAGTGTTCCCTCTCTCAGTTAATGGCACTACCATCACCAATTCACCTGAATGAGAAGCCTCCCTCCCCTTTACCTCCTGCACCCCATCCATTACTCCATTCTCCATCCATCAGCACATTCTGCCAATTCTACCTCCTCACTGTGTTTCAAATCTGACCACGTCTCTCCATTTCCACTACCATTTCCTTAGTCTAAGTCACCATCATTTTGTTCAAGATTGGCAACAGTTTTCTAACTAATCTTTCTGCCTCTAGTTTTGACCGCCCTCTGCTTCTAATCCATCCTCCACCCAGTAACCAGAAGGATCTTTTCAACATCTAAATCTAATTTTCTTACATGCATAATAATATATGTAGCTAAGATTTAATGAGCCTTTACTGTGTGCCAGGCATAGTTCTAAGCATTCTGTATGTAGTAACTGATCTTAATCCTCACACCAACCCTAGAAGGTAGATATTATTATCTCCATTCTTTAGAGGAAGACATTAAAACAGAGTAGAACTTGTTCAGTTACACTGTTAGTAAACAACAGAGCCAGTTGTAACTGCTTTATTATACTACTCTACACACACACACACACACTCACACACACTACTTATGGCTTCTCATTGCTCTTAAAATAGTCCATACTACGGTTATTTATTTATTTATTTTTGGAGATGGAGTCTTGCTCTGTTGCCCAGCCTAGAGTGCAGTGTGCAGTGGCGCAACCTCGGCTCACTGCAACCTCCACCTTCTGGGCTCAAGTGATTCTCCTGCCCCACCCTCCTGAGTAGCTGGGATTATAGGCACACACCACCACGCCCACCTAATTTTTGTATTTTTAGTAGAAACGGGATTTCATCATGTTGGCCAGGCTAGCCTCAAACTCCTGACCTCAAGTGATCTGCCCTCCTTGGCCATTATTATGATTATGATTATTATTATTATTTGAGACAGGGTCTCAATCTTTTGCCCAGGCTGGAGTACAGTGGCACTATCTCTGCTCACTGCAGCCTCTGCCCCCTGGGTTCAAGCGATTCTCTTGCCTCAGCCACCTGAGTAGCTGGGATTACAGGTGCACGCCAACACACCCAGCAATTTTTGTATTTTTAGTAGAGACGGGGTTTCACCATGTTGGCAAGACTGGTCTTGAATTCCTGGCCTCAAGGGATCTCCGCGCCTCGGCCTTTCAAAGCGCCAGGACTACAGGCATGAGCCACCGTGCCCAGCTGAGTCCATACTATTTTTAATGGCCAAAGACCATCGTCTTGATCTTCTCTAACCCCTGTTTACTTCTCCAGCCTGGTCTCTTGCCATTCACAGCCTTGCAATTTAAGCTGCAGCCACCCCGACTACTGTAGCCCCACACACACAAGACATGCTCTTTTTCACCTCTATGCCTTAGTCATGTGATCGTCTCTGCTCTGACTGTTTACTCTCTTTTCTTCTCCTCTCCCACACCTAAGCAACTGTTGCACATCTTTTAATGCTCCAGGCAGGTATCACCTACTCCAGGAAGCCTTCGCTAATCTATCCAGATTTGTCCCTCCTTTGTGCTCCCGTTATGCCATGGCCATATCGTTTTCGGTGCCCTTACTATACAATTGTGTAACTCTCCTTTTGTGCTTCTGTTTCCCTCAGTAGAATGTGAGCTCCCAGCAGTTCTTCTACTGCAAAGGTCTTGCTTTACTGTTTGACTTTTCTGTATTTTCTTGGACTTCATCATCCCAGCCTTTGGCATAGGCTACTATGGCCAAAAAAACAAAAGGTAGAAAGGGACTATAGGATTTTGTCTTTTTGTGTATGAATGTGTGGAAAGGAAGTGTGAGGACATAATGGAGTTCATGAATATGTTTGGAGGAAATGAGACCACAGGATGAAAACATTTTAGAGTTTATTTTTGGTAGTTTCATACCAGTAATCTTCTTTAGGACAGGCTAGACCCCAAAATATATAATGGCTCTAACACAACAGAACTTTCTCCGTGATGTAACAGTCCAAAACAGGTATTCTTGTTCAGCAGGCTAGTTCTGCTAACATGGTTATTGAGGGACGGGGGCTGACAGAAGCCCCTAGATCACGCCAGGTTATCACATCCCAGTCAGTCAGAATAGGAAAAGAACATGGAGGAGCACACATGGGAACATCTATAGGCCAGGCCAAATAGTGCCACACAGCATTTCCCACAGTGAGAAATTAGTCATGTGGCCACACCTCACTGCAAGGGAGCCTGGGTAATGTAGTCCAACTATGTGCTCAAGGAGAAGAAGAATGGTTCCTTTGTACTAGTAAGCTAAATGGTGCAGCTCTGTTTAACCTGTCCCATGGGAAGCTGGGGTTGTCAAATGTAGGCAGTATTTAAAATCGTAGTTGACAGCTGAGCTCCCTGTTGAGTCACTCACCAGGAAGTAGCAGCTGGATAATGATTTGCAATGCTGATGATTCCTTAATTATTAATCACTGACACTTTGTAGATTGCCTTTGAGTAAAATCCCAGCTGGGTTAGTATGCAATAGCGTAATGCCAGCCCCCCAATATTTTTTCCTCTTTTGCATGTCTAGACTAGAGACAGTGTTAAATAGATGGCACAGTAGCAACCTGATTCATTACAAGCTAACCAAGAGGTGCTCAAAACAAAATCAAGAATAATAAAAACAAAATATAAAAGGGAACTCAGTTTCATTTCAAACCCTAGCTACAGGCATGGGCTTATTCCCTGCCAGTTTATGTTTGCCCAGACAGAGTGCACATTGATGATGACCTCACGTAGACTAAGGGAGTGAGCAGATGTGAATCAATTTGAAATGAAATATCTCCATGTTTCTCTGCTAAAAGGCATATAAGTTCCCAGGAGAGTTTGTAAAACAGCTACCCAGGCTCTACTACCTCCTCCATCCCCACCCCAGAGTCTCATTTAGTCAGTCTGTGGAAGGACCTGGGGATTTAGATTTTTTAATATTCCCTGGATGATTCTGATATAAAACCAGGTTTGAGGAAACACAACTCTGACAGGGTGGGAGGGACGATAGGAAGGCATGCCAAAGCATGAACCAGACAGAGTGATTTTGTTTTAATATATTAAAAAATAATGAACACTAAGGAAAATCTAGTCTCATATTTTGACATGTAGAGCCATCTCTGGGGTTAGATGCATTCACAGGAACCTAGAAAACAGGCCTCTTCTGGGGATTGGCCATACAACCCCTTGCCAGAACTGACTGTAAACTAGGAGAGTATTATGATGGTAGACTTTCTCCTGGACATTCCAGATGCCTAACTTGTTTTCTTCTTTTCCCAGTTTGTTGCTCAGCCCAACTGCCAACAGTTGCTTGCCACCCTGTGGTATGACGGCTTCCCTGGATGGCGGCGGAAACACTGGGTAGTCAAGCTTCTAACCTGCATGACCATTGGGTTCCTGTTTCCCATGCTGTCTATAGCCTACCTGATCTCACCCAGGAGCAACCTTGGGCTGTTCATCAAGAAACCCTTTATCAAGTTTATCTGCCACACAGCATCCTATTTGACCTTCCTCTTTATGCTTCTCCTGGCTTCTCAGCACATTGTCAGGACAGACCTTCATGTACAGGGGCCTCCCCCAACTGTCGTGGAATGGATGATATTGCCTTGGGTTCTAGGTGAGTCAAAGGGACCAGGAGCTATGGCCAGACTGCCTGATAGTTCTGTTTAAATAAACTACTAGAACAGGCAGTCAGACTAGCTCTGAGCTAGGGTACCCCCAGCCCACCCCCATGCAGTGTGGTAGTCCTTTCTTAGGAGTCTCAGAAATGTAGTTCCTTCTGTCCCAGACCCTGGTCATTCAATATTGCCTGGTCCATGGTGAGATTGGCAGTACACCTAGGGCTTGCTTTTGCTAATCTAATATCTTCAAGGACAGAGAAGCTGTCTGTCAGTTATTCTAGAGACAAAGCCAAGTATCAGTCAGGACAGGCCTCAAGTAAGGTAGGCAGAGCAAGTGCTGATCAGTCTATTCAAAGCACCTTTTCCCATAACCAAGGGACACATGAATCTGCTAATTTCTCATAGCTACTCCACATGACTCAGTTCTTGTTCAAGGTCTACATTCTATTTGGACACTGATTTCACAACCAAGGGGGAATTCACACACATCATGGTAAAAGCAGCCCTACCAGCAGTCTCCAGGCATAATTAGATTGCACTGGAGTCTCCAGCACACGGCCATCTTCTAAGTCCTTGCTACTCAAACTGTGGTCCCCAAACCAGCAATATCAGTACCACCTGGGAGATTATTTGACACACAGAACCTCAGGTGCCACCTGGGATCTGAATTTTAACACGATCTTCAGATAATTCACATGTACTTTAAAGCCTGAGAAAGTGCTGCCCTAGACCACAACCACACCTTTTACTATTTTCTTTATTTCAAGGCTGAAGAAACATCCATGTCATCAGGTAAAATTTTACAACACTTCTACATGATGAAAGAAAAAAGGGAAAAAAAAATGAGCTATAAATTATTTTGGGCCCCATTGCCTAGCTTTAGCCCTAACATCTGGTAATTTGATCCATGATCAGCTTGCTCACCTCAAAACACATTGAGAAGTTTTCTTTCCTGAACCTAGTGGAAAGTAAGGACTATGGGATAATACTGACCTAATTAATTTATTGATGAAATTACTCCCATTTCAAAATGGAAAGAAAGTAGAAACAGGCACCCAAAATTGCAGCAGCATTTCAGTAACTATAGTAAAAATGCTAAGAGTAGTACCCAGAAAAGTATAACATATGGGCATTCTCAGGAAAAGCCTACCAAGTTTGGCAAGTTCAAAACTGGGAGGTGGAGTAGGAAAGCAAGTGATTATTGTCTCTCAAGGCTTCACTCCACCGAGACCCTAGTTCATTCCTTAATTCCATCCTTATTCACTTGGAGGGGGGGATCCTTCTATGATGACCAGGGCTGACCCTATGTAGAAATAAACTGTTTGCCTCCATTATTCAGGTTTCATATGGGGTGAGATTAAGGAAATGTGGGATGGTGGATTTACTGAATACATCCATGACTGGTGGAACCTGATGGATTTTGCAATGAACTCCCTCTACCTGGCAACTATTTCCTTGAAGATTGTGGCCTATGTCAAGGTAAATTGGAATGTCTGCTATTTTTCCTACACAGCGATTTTGGTTACATTAAGCTTTTGCACTGAGAGCATAAAGAGTTTTGAGAAAAAGTGATGATGATGATGGCTCAATCCATGTGGGAAATTACCATATAAACAGACATTCTTTCAGTGGTTTGTAAGCAGTGTCCACCTAAGCAAAGAAAGTGGAAAATGGAACAATTTGCAAATGAATCATTAGCTTCTGAGGCTTTCAGGGTAAAAGGGTCTTCAGCTTTCAGTGTTTAAATGCTCTCTACGATGTCCTTGCCAACATAATGGCCCAATGATACTTGCATGGGGCTGGGGCAGAAAATTCACTGAATTCACTATCTTCAAAATCTTCTCTTAATCCTTGTCAACTCATTCAAAGGGGCTACTTTATATATGTCCAATATTATTCTCTCTGTGACATAATCATTAGTAATTCTTCCTCCCTGTGGGGTCATACAAAACAAGACTGTTTCTTCCTAACAATGCTTCTGATATGACATCATCTCTCCCTAACGCTCTGAGTTGTCTCTTCTCAAAGCTAAACATTCCCATTTCTCTCAACTGCACTTCATATAATGACAAGCAGCGGAATCCCAGACACTTGACTACAGGTGGCATAGACTTTTAATAGCTTCTTCCTTGCTCATCACTTCCACCACCAGGATAACCACTCAAGCAGTTGTAAATCCAGCATTTTTAGTATCACCCAACCTGTGCTTCTCTACCAATTCAGATGTATATACATACACACACACACACACACACACATACACACACACACCACCTTAATGCTTTTCCCTCACAATATTCAGCTCGAATTATCCTGAAAAAAACTTTATGTCTGATGTCTTACTTTTGGTAATCACAGGCTCTGAGTTCAGGTCTGGTGCTTATTAAATAATGGGATTGCTGTCCTCCTTGTAGCCTGAGTTAAACTTCTCCATCATGCTGACAATTCAGTCTCCAAGATTGTATAGTCAGTCATGCTTTTTGGCTCTAAATTCCACATTAAGGACTTTTAGAATGGAAATATGGCTGTCCCCCAAATCTCCAACAACTTAGTTTATTTTTGTATCCCTAATATGCATATTGCATAAATTTTAAGACCTTGGGAGTTATGTAGAGCATGCATATTGAATGCAGTCATGAAACATTTTTGAAAGGAGCCCAAGAGTAGGCCCTATACATGTGGTGATCGCTTAACACATACTTACAACTTCCTTAAGAGAAAAAGCTGGTGAGGAAAATGTTTGAATCCCTGGTTAATGTGCCTGGGTGAAATCCATGTCATTCTGGCACTCTGCTGACTAAGTAACACTGTTAAGTAAAGGGAAAAGTTCTTCCTTTGGAAATGGTATTTATACACTGGAGGGACCATAAATTATCAATCTAGAAATTGGTGGGTTTTGTTTAAACAGGAAAGCTTAGAATAAATGATAAAGAAAAGGATTAACATTTGGGGATATGAAAAATGTATCTGTAGATTCTCAACATTAGCTAATCACATGACCTGTCCGACTTTCCTGGAGAGGCTTCCAAAGAGTTAGATACTTCTCCATCACAAAATATAAGGATAAATCTGCTCTATTAAGCTGGGTAAATGCCCCTTAACTGGCAAACACTTTATTCAAAGGAGACCTTTGCCAAGAAGTTGGAGTCCTTCCCAAAAAAGAATTTACAAAGCAAGACAGGCCACATGCAAAATTTGGATTTGCAATGAGAATTTATAAATGGGGATAATCAGATCTACCCATCCACAAAAGTCCAGGCTGGATGACCTTCCCCAAGCAGGCTGAGCCAACTTCTACGAGGCAAAGCCATAAGAACTGTTCCATAGGCTCCTTGAACCTTTTTCAATCACCATTGTACTGAAGCAGTACAGAAGCACCAAGGAATGAGCTGGTTTTAAAGATCCTTTATTTTATTAGAGTGCAAAATTAGTCAACAATATCTATTCCACTTCACATGATCTAAAGCAAGAACCAAAAAGCACACATCAAAGTACTCAAAAGGAGCAAATATACATAAGATTGACCCTTGTTGCCCCTAGATGATTCTACAAATGGAGAATAACCATTCTTTGCTTTTCTAGGATAGTACCACCTAGATCTATTCCACCACTGCCTCGTTTCCATGTGTGCCAAGTAAATCTGGACTATGCTACCCACTGAGTTATGGCCTTTTTTTCAGTCAGTGCTTAGCTAAAGACATAATAACACCTCCCTCAAATTCTTATTACTATTGAGCCCCCACATTGAGCTGTTCCTCCTCATATTTTGCTTTAGGGTTTATGAAATGCAATTTACATCCTTTGAAAGGCAAGAAGGCCAATTTTCTAACTGCATTCCATTTCAAAGGATGTAAGAAAAATCACTTGCCTCCAAGTATTACTAACTCAAGAGTCAGGAGATCTGAATTTAATTCCCAATCTCATACACATGAGCAGGATTACCATAGACAATCCCTCTACCTTTCTGAGCTGTAGATTCTGCCTCTGATAAATAAGCAGTAGATTAAACTAGATCAATGGTGCTCAACCTTTCAAATTTTTTTCCTCATGTTAGCACATCTTTAAGCAAAAATTCACACAGTAATCCAATATATAAAAAAGCCCAAAGGACTGAGTTTGGCTTGAGGAATGAGTCTTCTAAGCCTCCACTTTGGCTTCCACAGTAGCTATGAGATGCCTCCATTAAACCCCCAGGCTCTAAGGAACACAGTTTAAAACCACCATGTTAGATCAGGGGTCAACAAACTATGGTCTGTGGGCCAAACCTGGCCTTCTGCCGTGTCCATGTGGTTGCATATTGTCTAGGGCTGCTTTAGGATTACAAAGGAAGCATTGAGTAGTTGTGATGGGAACCATAGCGCCCACAGAGCCAAAAATATATACTATCTGGTTCTTGACAGAAAAAGTTTGCCAACCTCTATGCCAGATGAGTTCCATGTTTATTCCCTGCACATACATGCTATATCTTTCTCCAAAGGTGCAAAGTGTCTATGTTCAAAGTATAAATTTGCCACGAGAATCATGTTTTACACTTCTGAGTGTTCCACAAATTCAGATTCACCAGCCCATGGGCAGCAGACATCCCTGAGGTTACAGTTCCAAATGAGGAGAGAGAAAACCCCAAATTAGGAGCTATACATGTTCCAGTTGGTGATTTCTAGTTTTAAAACATAGGTCTGTTTTGTTATCAGCAAAGAGATTATCTTTCACATATACCTTAAACCTTTAAAAGCTAATCTATCATCTGTGCTGTGATGTCAACTATCATATAAGTAACATTTAATAGAAATAGTACTAGACTGAGTGTCTGGAGACCTGTGGATTACTTCTTGCTGGCTCTGCCACTGACTTGCTGTGTGATCTTTAGCAAGTCACTCTGCCTATCTGGATTTCTTCCATTTGTAAAACAGGCATAACCATTCCTACCCCTCACAGTAATGCAGTGCATGTTTGTTGGGGGAGGAAAAATGTAGAAATATAAGATTTGGTGAAGAGTACATAAAACTGGTTGGCCACCTACAGTCTATCTGAAGCAGAAGTACAAATGTGGCATGGTTTCTCCAAGCTCCTCTGACAGTGAAGAATATTGGATACACACAAGTGATTTTAACCGCACCAGTTTCCTCAGTTGTTGGAACTGAAGCACATTTTAGAAACGCTAACAATATAATTTGGCCCCCAGTGCAACATTTTCTCAGGAAAGTTGTTTACATTTAGTCCTGAGAAATTGTGATATTTAAATGTGAGCTCAAGGCAATATGCTTCAAATTAAATTCCAGGCAAAATCTACTTCTGTCTTGGGAAGGTAATAAGTAATTCCTTGTATTTCCATAACATCTCCACTTATGGAGTACACAGACTTTTGCATATGGATACAGAATCACAAACATGTGCAGTGGGTAGGAGGCATTATCCTCATTTTATGGTGAAATTAAAAGATACAGGCAGTTTTAAATGACAGTGCCCAAATTGGAGCTCAGATCTCACGATGAAGTCATCTTTCTACAAGGCTACTCCTAATGTGCTGGGAGCCGGAAACCTGGAATGGGTAACCAACCCAATAAATAATGGTTCTTCCCCTCCTTCAAGCCCCTGGTTCTTCATGTGTGCTGAAGGAACATTCTAACTTACAGGGTTGTCAAATGAACTGTAAAATACATCCATACACCACTGTGTGGGGCAGTACTAAATTCATTACCTGAAAGGTTGACATGCCATTTGCAGTAGTGTAGAATACATTACAGCCTGCTAAAAATTCAGCAGAAAGCTCCAGTGAATGGCTCCCTAAGGATCCTCCATCAGCCCCAAACTGCAGTCAGCAAGGGTGTGAGAATGAACACTGCATACCGAGAAGGCTGCGTCTACCCCTTGTCTTTCAGTAACAGCAGGTTGTCCATGGTGCTCAGAGCCCAATGAGGGCTTGAGGAAGTCCATTTGATTTGAAATCTTTAGGAAGCAGGGTGATTTTTCCCCACTACCTTGGGCATACTAGTGCCTCTGTTTCAGTGACACTCCCCAATAATCTGGTAAACTCACAGTTAGAAAATGTCTATTGATAAACCACAGGAGGTTGCTCCAGATGATTGATCTAAAATTCATTCTTCTATGTGTACATCCTAGGTATATATGTGGATGGGAGTGGGAGGAAGAGAGTTGTTAGCAGCACATATTAATTGGGTGGGGCAAGAAAGACAAATAGTGTCATGCATGGGGCCTGTTGCATAATGAAAGCTTGATGCATATTTTGGTGGCTTTGTTTGGGTATGGAAGGAAGGAAAAAAGGGAAAGTTTTATAAATGCTCACTGTACCTCTCATCTTGTACACTTGTTATTTCTTTCAGTATAATGGTTCTCGTCCAAGGGAGGAATGGGAAATGTGGCACCCGACTCTGATTGCAGAAGCACTCTTCGCGATTTCCAACATTTTAAGTTCGTTGCGTCTCATATCCCTGTTCACAGCCAACTCCCACTTAGGACCTCTGCAGATCTCTTTGGGACGCATGCTGCTTGATATCCTCAAATTCCTCTTTATCTACTGCCTGGTACTACTAGCTTTTGCCAATGGACTGAACCAGCTTTACTTCTATTATGAAACCAGAGCTATCGATGAGCCTAACAACTGCAAGGGGATCCGATGTGAGAAACAGAACAATGCCTTCTCCACGTAAGACAATCCCCTTTCCTTTTCTTTCTTTCTTTTTTTTTTTTTTTGCCATTTTTCTGCCTTTTCCATTTTTGTCCTGTTTTCAGCCTATAGCTTCATCACTGTCACTTGACTGTGAAGGCAGTGCTCACTGTGGATCCACCCAAAGGGTCAGAGGTGGAGGAATGTTCTTCTCTCGCTACAGGGTACTAGGAGACGAAGTGAAGTTAGGTGAGGTAGGAAAGAAACAAGCACAGACATGGGATTCCAGGAAGTCATCTAAAGAGTTGGTTCTGAACTACGTTGGTAGCATTACATATTTTTAAAAGAATTAATTGGGGTGAGATAGATAATTCCTCACTCAAAATGTGGCACCAAGGTAATGAAACAGCAAAGCTATTCCTCTGAACGAGTGGCTACCAAAGCTAACTTAACTATTGTGAATCAAGGAAGAATGCAAACATATCTTAATGCACCCCCATTCATAGGTGTAATCTTGAGAGGGGACAGGCTGAAGGTAGGACTAGAATCCACTCTCCTGCTACATTAATTTAAGGTTTCAGGTGGGCCAGGTGGCACCCAGCACTAATTGGAAATGTCCCAGGACACAAGAGATAACTCATGATTCTGTCCACAAGTCCACTGCCTCTGAACACATGGAACTCCTGTGCCTTTGCTTAGTCCTGTCAAGACCTACTTTTCGGGGGACCTTCAAGCCTTCAGAATGGCTTTCATTTTCTGATAAATCAATGCTAAAGGAAATAGACAAGAGAAAACAAACAAGCACATGTCAGGCTGTTAGGAGCTGTCCTGGGCTGACCCTGAACTCAGTGTCCTACACCTTGTGCATCTCCACCCCTACTTCTGGAGAGTGCAACTCATCACTGGTATTCATAGCAACGACCCCAAGGTCATACAAGATTCTTAGTCATTAAACTAAGATACAATTTTTTTCCTTACAACTCCGTAAACCAACACAGTTCAGTGGACTTGGACATCCTGGAAATGTGCTCCATAACAAAGGCCAGAGAATAAAAGGACTGTTGCATTGATAGAGAAAACAACAACAACAACAGCAAAAAACAGTGCTATCTAGCTGATTCTTGTTATTTGTCTCTAGCAGCATTTCCTAAAATGGATTCACACAAACCACAGCTCAGTGGCATGTTAATAGACAGTAGAATGGAATCTATGATTAAACTTCCTGCACTAGGCCATGCTCCTTGTCTCTTTTCCCGAAACTCAGGGCTAAATCTTGGGTGGGAAACCAGATTCATGTGCAAGGAGAAGGGGTCCAAAATGGGTTGACAGAGAGATAGTGCTACTTTGGTTAAGCCAGCCTGGAGTGTATAACATCAGCTTATCAGCTTCCTAGTGCCTCTTGACTAGGAATGACTTCCTCTCCTGCATTACTCTAGAGACAGAACTCACAGCAACCTGTTTTCAACATAGAGAGCAATTGTGTAGTGGCTTGAGCACCAGGAGACTGCATTTGTTCCCATCAAAGTGTTCAACAGAATTAAATACATGAATGAGAGGTGCCTTTCAGGAGGTCAGGTCCCTGCCAATTATGCTCTCATGTGTACTCTGCTGAGGAAATTTATGAAATGCCTCCTTGCAAGTTTGTAGTGATTATTAACACCCCTGTTGCCAACTGACATTTTGCTCCTATCACTTGCCTAGCAGGGACGATTGAAAAGAATGGGCACCTGTCATATACAAAATTATATCTTGGGGTGTCAGATATGAAGAAGCATTGTTATGGAGGGGCCAAATCAGCAGTAATGTTACCTCAACTTTTCCTCTATCAGTTGATATTTTTCCTCCATAAAAGGTTGTTTTCTTTTAAATGCCTCAACTCAGGCATTCATTCATTCATTCATTCATTCATTGAGGCTGAGTCTTGCTCTGTCACCCAGGCTGGAGTACAGTGGCATGATCCTAGCTCACTGCAACATCTCTCTCCCAGGTTCAAGCAATTCTTGTGCCTCAGTCTCCTGAGTAGCTAGGATTACAGTTGCCCATCACCATGCCTGGCTAATCTTTATATTTTTAGTAGAGATGGGGTTTTGCCATGTTGCCCAGGCTGGTCTCGAACTCCTGACCTCAGGTGATCCACTCGTCTCAGCCTCCCAAAGTGCTGGGATTACAGGTCTGAGCCACTGCACCCAGCCTCAGGCATTTATCATACCTGTTAAAATACACGTTACTCAGCCAGGGAGTCAGAAAGATTCTGCTTTTAGAGAAGGGGATAGTTTGTTTATGTACCTAGTGGAAAGTTTGGTACCTGCTTATTGTCATCCTTTTCCTTCTGATTCTCCAGAGATGCCATTGCTTTTCTTCCACATAAAAAAAGAAAAAAACAGGCCAGGTGCGGTGACTCAAACCTATAATCCCAGCACTTTGAGAGGCCGAGGCAGGAAGATCACCTGAGGTCGGGAGTTCAAGACCAGCCTGGCCAACATGGAGAAACTCTGTTTCTACCAAAAATACAAAATTAGCCAGGCGTGGTGGCACATGCCTGTAATCCCAGCTCCTCGGGAGGCTGAGGCAGGAGAATCGCTTGAACCCAGGAGGCAGAGGTTGCATTGAGCTGAGATCCCGCCATTGCACTCCAGCCTGGGCAACAAGAGCAAAACTCCATCTCAAACAAACAACAAAAAAAAAGAGTGGCTATTCAGAATTGGCAGTTACCACATTCTGTTCAATTTAACCAAACTGGCTTTTTTTTTTTTTTTTTCTAGTGAAGGATCAGTTTTAAACAAACGTTGGGATACCAATACAGACAACTTGAGACAGTATTTGTATCTTTTAATCAGTGTAGCTGTGTGCTTCTGCTCCTCAAGAACTGGATCCATACAGCTTATGTGCCATCTGTCCTCCTGAGGTTCAGGAGATTCTAAATTGAATATTTCACGGTTTGGGATGGCATCCAGAAGTTTTCCCTATGACTTTATATTTTGTATTATGTCAAATGTTATGGCAGGGCCCAAATAGCATAGCCACAAGTTTGGTTTATGTGGGCATAAAATTCTAACCAAACTCTAGACATAGGGAGTCATTTGGAGAAAGCCTGTATGTGGTGTTTTAACCTAATAATGTTGATGAGGGAAAAGGGGAGAGGAAGCAAACATAAAGCGGGTAAAGCGTAGAGCATCTTTTATATCTAAGGCGTGGCTTCTTCAGTGGACCAAGCTGCAATGCTGTATTGACATGACAGAGCCTCTACTTCTGTCTCAAAATGGCTCCAAATGATTTCTGTACTGCAAAATAAAACCAAACTGTGGGAAAAAAAATAAAGAGGAAGGAAGGAAGGAAAGAAGGAAGGAAGGAAGGAAGGAAGGAAGGAAGGAAGGAAGGAAAAAGAAAAAAATATCTTTTCTCCTTAGGCATACAATTTAAGGGAAACTCACTGTCCTTGCTGACAACCACATGACAGTACAGCTGGGGGTTTGAGTTTGGTATTGCGTACTGGGAATACGTGGCCTTCATCTGCTGTCAAGAGAAATAATTAGAAAGACATTATCATTCTGAAGGCACAGGACTTGGGAAAGAAAAAGAAGCTAACTTGTTCCAGCCCTCACCTCCTGAATACACCTGGCTGTTTCACAGGCCCTTCAAATACAGGATGTCCACAACTAAATTCCTTATCCCTTATCTCCGTATCTTCACTTCCAATCTATATCCCCTTTAATTCCTCATCTCATTAAATGACACTAACCAGACTCCTAGGAGTCATCTGGGACTCTTAAACCTTCCCTCATGAAACACATCATCAAGTATGTCACTCAGCCCAATCAGTTCTACTTCTGAAATATCTCTTGAATACCTCTCTCTCTTTCACACACACACACACAAACACCCTCCCCCCCCCCACACACACACACACACTCATCCAACCATCCTGGTTCAGGCCTAAATCATTTCTCCCAAGGACTGTGGCAACAGACTCTTGACTGGTCTCTCTGCCTCCAATCTGGTCTTCTCTCCAAACAATCTCCCACCTACTATGCGGAAGTTTCTTTCTAAATGCCCGTTGCATCCTGGCCCCCACTGACTTCATGCCTGCCAGAATATCTGAATCTTCTCCATAAAATCCTGCCTCTTTACCATAACACACAGGGCCTTGGTAATCTGACTCTTGCCTCTCCAGTCTTTTACCGCTCTCCTCCTTTGTCAACATTTTGCTGTTCTCCAACTACAGGAAAGTGTCTTAACCCTTCAGACCTTTGTACATCACATGCCATTCCCTCTGAATGGAATACTCATCCTCACCTAGCCAGCCTGGCAAACTCATACCCATCTTCTCAGTTGATGCCAAAGGACTACCTACTCTAAAGCCTTTCTTACCCACTCTAACCCCACTCTCAGCTGCAGGCTTCTTCTAGAATGTATGTTTCCCATGGCATTCTAAACACATCTCCATTATGTTACATAAACTGTTGTA
Source organism: Colobus angolensis palliatus (assembly GCF_000951035.1). Classification (NCBI taxonomy): domain Eukaryota; kingdom Metazoa; phylum Chordata; class Mammalia; order Primates; family Cercopithecidae; genus Colobus; species Colobus angolensis. The sequence goes on from NW_012116999.1 coordinate 2,230,330, forward strand.
TTTCAGACATTTGTGCCTCTCTCTCCCATTAGACTGGACTCCCATCTTAGTAAACTTTGCATCTGCCATAGAGGGGCCTAAGACATAACAGTGCTCAACATGGCTACTGAACAATTGAGTGAAAAGACGAAGATGACGTCCAAAAGCAATCCTCTTTTTAAGCTTTTTATTTGGAGATAATTTTAGTTACATTGTAATTGTAAGAAATAATAGAGAAATCTGTAAATCCTTCACCGATTTTTCCCAGGCGTAACATCTTGCATAGCTGTAGTACATTATCACAACCAGGAAATCAACACTGATAAAATCCAGTGGCCTTATTCAGATTTCACCAGTTTTCACGGGTATTTAGAAAGAAACTTCCACACATGTGCAAGCCATTTGCAACAACATACATGGGCCTAAGAGTAATCTTGTCTTTAATTATAGATAATCTACTTCTGCTTCTGTCCACCCTGCTCCCCAGGATGACTGAAGTATCTGGCCAGTCGTGTCACTCTGCTGATCCACTTTGAGCTTACTCTCAGCAAAAACCCTTGGCCTTTCTCCTACCTCTCTCATTCTGTACTTGGGCACTTGGCCCAAGAGCAAATCTCTACATTGATCCCTATGTATTTCATCTCATTAGTTCTAGCCCCTTGCTCCAAGGTGTTGAAGTCTTTCTGAGTCTTTATCCTGTCATCCAGTTTATCAGCTTTCCCTCTAGTCTTGTGTCATCTAAAGATCTAAGAAGCATGCCATCGATTTCCATCCAAAGCATTGAAAAAACTGTCAGGCAGGCTTGGTATTCGCTGGGTGGAATATTGGGCAGCTATTAAAATGATACACATGAAGACTCTGTATATACATTAAAAAGTGTCTAAACCCAAAATGTGTAATTTTTAAAAAATCACAGAGATTGGGCTGGGCCCTGTGGTTCACGCCTGTAATCCCAGCACTTTGGGAGGCCGAACTGGGCAGATCACTTGAGGTCAGGAGTTCGAGACCAGCCTGGCCAACATGAGGAAACTCCGTCTCTACTAAAAATACAAAACTCAGCCAGGTGTGGTGGTGGGCACCTGTAATCCCAGCTACTTGGGAGACTGGGGCAGGAGAATTGCTTGAACCCGGGAGGCAGAGACTGCACACAGTGAGCCAAGATGGCTCCATTGCACTCCAGCCTGGGCAACAGAGTAAGACTCCATCTAAAAAAAAAATTTATATACACATGCATACATATATACACACACACACATAGATAGATGTTAGATAGATAGAGCGATAGATAAATAGATCGATCCCAGGCTGAGAGGGTGGCTCACACCTGTAATCTCAGCACCTTGGGAGGCTGAGGCGAGTGGATCACCTCAGGTAAGGAGTTTGAGACCAGCGTGGCCAACATGGCAAAATCCTGTCTCTACTAAAAATACAAAAATTAGCTGGGCATGGTGGCATGAGCCTGTAATCCCAGCTACTCAGGAGGCTGGGGCAGGAGAATCACTTGAATCTGGGAGGCGGAGATTGCAGTGAGCGGAGATCGCGCTATTGTACTCCAGCCTGGGCATCGCATGGAGACTCTGTCTCAAGAACAAGCAAGCAAACACTAGAGAATGTATAAACTATGATTGCAACTATGTACAATTAGATATTCAAATGAATAATCTATAAAGACAAAGGAATGTAAAATAACAATGTGGAAGAGTTAATAATAATAATGAAAATAATCAATATTTACTGAGTGCTAGGAACAGGCACTATTACAAACCAGCTTTTCATGAATTAACTCATGTAATCCTCACTACCATGCTATCAGGTAGACAGTGTTGTTCTTACAGATAGGGAAACCAGAGTACAATGCAGTTAATCAGGCTGTCCCGAATTGCATAGATGGTAAGTAGCAAAGACAGGATTTCAATCCAGGCATGCAAGCTCCAGTCTGTACTTTTACCTAGGGATACAGGTGTAAATCTGGTTTTGTAAAGGTACATAAGATTTGTTGTATACAGCTGCAATAATCATGAATACATGAAAAACTAAATAGGACAGAGCCGTGACCTAGCAGTCCACTGCAACCTTCTTCAAGGCTATTACCATTCATTTGCAGCTACTTCTACTTAATCAGTGGTGATTTCTCCACCCATCATTCAGCCAATATTTTCCTATCTTATTAACATCGATACACATGTAGTTCCCATCAAACACTCTTCTTTTTGTTCTGGTCAGGTCATAAAGGTTCTTACTGGTTATCTCTGGCTTTTCCTCCTAATTCCAGTCCATATCCTTCCCAATGCTATTATCACAGGATGGTGCTACTCGTTTGTACTTTCTTCGGTTATGTGTTTCTCCTGTCATCTTTTATAGACTCCTTCAATAAACATTTCTCCAACAATTCCTATGTACCAGGCAATGAGGATACCTAAGAAGATGGAATCCTTAACCTTAAGAAATTTATAGTCTAATGGGGAATGCAAATAAACAATTAGAATAGCTGCTATTATTAATGTTTACCATATGCAAAGTACTTTAAAGTGCTGAGCACTTTACATGCAGTATGTTAGGTGATACAGTTATGAGGTTACGTGTATGGGCTTCAGAGTCAAAAGAGCTGGGTACAAATTCTACCTCTGATACTTCCTGCCTGTGTGACCACTCTGTGCCTCAGTATCTCATCTGAAAAATAGAAGAACAATAGTCGCTATTTTATAGACATATAGCCAAATATAATATAATCAGCCCTTCATATCTATGTCTTTTGCATCCATGGATTCAACCATCTGTGGATCAAAAATATTTTTTAAAAAATGAATGGTTGCATCTGTACTGAATATGTACAGACTTTTTTCTGTCATTATTCTCTAAATAATATAATATAGCAACTATTTACATGGCATTCACACTGTATTAGCTATCATAAATAATCTAGAGATGATATAAAGTAATGGAATAGGCCAGGCATAGTGGTTCATGCCTGTAATTCCAACACTTTGGGAGGCTGAAGCAGGAGGATCACTTGAGGCTAGGAGTGGATCACCTCTAGGTGTGGGCAATATAGCAAGACACCTGTCTCTCCGAAAACTGTTGTTGTTGTTGTTGTTTGTTTGTTTTTTGTTTTTTGTTTTTTGTTTTTGAGATGGAGTCTCGCTTTGTCACCCAGGCTACAGTGCAGTGGCATGATCTCGGCTCACTGCAAGCTCCACCTCCCAGGTTCACACCATTCTCCTGCCTCAGCCTCCCAAGTAGCTGGGACTACAGGTGTCTGCCACCATGCCCAGCTAATTTTTTGTACTTTTAGTAGAGACAGGGTTTCACCATGTTAGCCAGGATGGTCTCAATCTCCTGACCTCGTGATCCACCCAACTTGGCCTCCCAAAGTGCTGGGATTACAGGCGTGAGCCGCTGCATTTTGAAAAAGTTAGCTGGGTGTGGTGGTGCATGCCTGTAGTCCTACCTACTCAGGAGACTGAGGCAGGAGGGTCACTTGAGCCCAGGAGTTCAAAGCTGCAGCAAGCAATAGTTGTACCACCACACTCCAGCCTGGACGACAGAGAGATCTTTTCTCTAAAAATAAATAAATAAATAAAAATAAACAATCAAAATGAAAAAGTATATGGGAGGATATGTGCTTACATTATACATAAACACTGTGCCATTTTATATAAGGAATTTGAGCATCCATGAATTTGGGTATCTGCAGGAGGTCCTGGAACCAACCCTTTGCAGATATCGAGGGATAACTGTATATGCAAAGCACTAAGCACGATGCTTGGCACATAGTAAGAGCACAATAAATGTTAGCAATTAGTATTTATCCTACTAAGAATCATTGTTGAGATAAGGAAAACTTGAAATTGAAAGAGGCTATGTAACTTTCCCAACGTTATTTAATAAACAGTGGGATCTAAAGTTCTCTCTTAGGCACTCTCCTCTATTGCCTCTACAGTGTGATTTGTGCATTTATGGATAAAGGCTTGGGTGCTATGGGAGCAAAAAAGAGGAGCATCTAACCCAGCCTGTTAGGAAAGGAGTTGGGGCAGGCTTCTAGTGGAGGTGGGGCTTCAACTGAGCCTCAAAGGTCAAACAGGAATTAGACAGAAAAGGAGAAAAGAAGGAAGTAGAAGCTAGAGGTTGGGGCAGGATGAGGGTATTCTATCCAGAAACAGGAGCTTGTCAAAGGCATAGAGGAATGAGAAATAGCAGGTCCAGGGAACTGTAGAATGGGTAAGGATGACACCAAAGGGTCACCTGTGTTGGAATTATAGCTTTTGTTCCATTTAGGCTATCAACATACAACTTGGAAAATATAGGATGATGTCCCTGCTTTCTCCCAACAAGCCTTTAATTCTGTTCACCCTCTAGTTCTTCTTTGCTGCTCTGAATTAGGTCCAGAGGAGTAAATCCTCTCCATACTCCTTCTACTTTTTGAAGGAGTAATTCCTCATCTCAAAGACGAGACTTTCGGCAAATGTTCAGAGGACTGAGTTCCTATCTCTATTCCACTGTACACCTCTTAGCTTTGTGATCTATTTGTGGATGGCTCCCAACATGTGCAAGTTCTCCCTTAACCACCTGGTATGGATTTGTCTTCTGTGCATTTAATATCAAGTTTTCTTGAATCTTTGTGTCTTCAGTCTATGCCCCTTCTTGAGCTAGCAAGTTCCATATGTTTGTTTACTCTCTGCTAAATAAAAATGGACTAGTTGCTTTCTCTAAAATAATCCCTCTTTAAAATTAAAAAGATATTCTACGTTATTAAGATTCTATGGTTTGTCAACAAGTCTTTCCATCCCTATGATGACTTTATTATAGACCCAGCACCAAGTAGTACACCCCCACCACCACCAGTGGTGGCCCTTTAAAACTGAGTCTAGAGGTCACAGAACCTCCAATGATGTCTTACCAGAATATTCTTTTCCACCTCACATGCCAGTCCCTCATTTTACCTGGGCATGCTTTTAAGCGGGCCAGCTTCTCCTGACCACACTGTAACATTTTGAGAAACATGTTGAGACCATTCTCACTACCAACCACCAAAATGGAGGAATGATGTTTCCTGTCCCTCCCCATTTTCCCCTCTTGTACAGTTTTATCTATAAGGTTTCCCTGACTAGAATATCAGCACAGTTGAAGGCAGATTTATTTATGCATGCATGCATTGCTTGTTTATTATTTATTTATTTACTTATATGTAGAGAGAGACAGGGTCTAGCCCTGTCACCCAGGCTGGAGTGCAGTGGCATGATCACAGCTCACCGCAGCCTCAAATTCCTGGGCTCAAGCAATCCTCCCACTTCAGCCTCCCATGTAACTGAGACTACAGGCACACACCACCATACCCGGCTTTTTTTTTTTTTTTAAGATAATGGGGCTTTGTTATGTTGCTCAAGCTGGTCTCAAACTCATGGGTTCAAGTAATCCTCCCAACTTTGTCTCCCAAAGCTCTGGGGTTATAGACATGAGCCACCATGCCTGGCTGAGGGAAGATTTTAAATGCTCAGACTTTTACTTTTAGGGAACATTTGTATCAGTCAGTCGAACAACTAGCAATAAACTCTATCCTCAAGCATAAGCCATTGCAATTTTAATTGTTGTAAGGCTAGAGGTGAATGTAACATCTATTCAGGAGAGGCAACTCATTCAGTAAGACCCTACCAACATATTGATTGCATATTTGCCCTAGTTTATGGCTTTCGTGTTTGTCGGGAAATCAACGAACACTTACTGAATGCATTCTGTGTTCAAGGTCATTCAACTTCCAGGGGCTCTGGTTCCTTAGAATGGCATTCCTACTCACTGCAACTGCTTTTTAAAATTCTGAGCTACAGTCTGCCCTGGCTTCTGTTACCTAGCAGCTGTGCTAGCTGCTTGTGCTATTTACTGCTGGCCTCCTGCCTGCCTGATTGCTGGTACCTAATAGACATCATCAGGTTTTGACTGTGCCCTCCTAGCAGGGGCCAGATTACTTAGCCCCATGTATTCCTCATTTTTCAACCCTCTGCCTGGTTCTGTGATGCACTATATTGCCTGGCCCTGAAAATTTAGGTCCTGTGATAGGTCTGACTTGCCATATTGTCTGGTTCTTGTGCCCTGGCCCCTGAACTCCAGACTCTCATCTTACTATTGATTCTCAGATGCTTCACCAGCTGGCATTTACTTTCACCAAACAAAAAGCAAATTTATTCCTTTTAGGCTATCTCTCCAGCAACGTGATGCTGAAAAGATCATGGAATTTATCTATGATAATCAGAGAAGAGCCACTTAACAAGTTGAGAAGGGCCATGTGCACATTGCTCAGGCAGCCCTGAAAAGGGCCCTTGAGAGTCAGGTCAGTGCAGAGCACAGCCTTAAACAAAATAAACTAGCCGTTATTGTGCAGCCTGCTGAATGCAAAATTGTCAATGGGATTGGAATCTTCTCTACTTTAATCTAATGATAACAGTAATAGTAATAGTTTACATGTATTCATTCACTTATTCAATAAATGTCATTTAGTGCCTATTATGTACCAGCTACATGGTAGCTATATGTCTCTGCCTCCATAGAGCTTATATTCTAGTGGAGAGGGACAGAAAGTAACCATTTAAACCAAAAATCACTTAATATAATTTTATGAAGCTTCAAGTGCTACAAAGAAAATTAAATAAGGCAATAGGATAGAGAATAACTGATGGAGCTACATTAGGTAGAGCAACCAAGAAAAGCCTCTCTAAAGAAGTGACATTTGAGCTGAGACCTTGATGATAAGAAGGCAGCTGTGTAAAGATCGGGGGACAGACCCACTTTCAGACAGAAGGACTCTTTTTTTCTTTTTTTAAATTTATTTTATTTATTATTATTATTATTATGATTATTATTATTATTTGAGACAGAATCTCGCTCTATGGCCCAGGTTGGAGTGCAGTGGCACGATCTCGACTCACTGCAAGCTCTGCCTCCCAGGTTCACGCCATTCTCCTGCCTCAGCCTCCCGAGTAGCTGGGACTACAGGTGCCAGCCACCACGCCCGGCTAATTTTTTTGTATTTTTTAGTGGACATGGGGTTTCACCGTGTTAGCCAGGATGGTCTCAATCTCCTGACCTCATGATCCGCCTGCCTCGGCCTCCCAAAGTGCTGGGATTACAGGCGTGAGCCACCGCGCCCAGCTGACAGGGGACTCTTTAAAGCACCTCTCACTCACCTCTAAAATGAACCAAAGAACAAATCCCTAAGACTCTCAAAATACGTTGTGCTCATTAAGAACAACACATTTCGAGCACACTGAAAAATGCATCCATTCTTAAAGTAACATTTCTTATGCTCTGCATGACTTCCATAGGCTTGGGCAATGGCTAATCTCTGCCGCCCACGAGCTGGCTGCATTTTATTGCTGTATTCAGATTTCTGAATATAAAGCAAAAGAAACCCTAGACACCAAAAGCATATCATTGCAGTTACATGTTTGGATGTGAAGACTAAGAGAGGAAATAATAATTTGAGAAGCCATTAATATAGTGTTTTTGGAAGGGCAGACAGACCTAAATTTGAGTTCTGGCTCAAAACTTACTAGTTAGGTGTCCTTGGGCAAGTCATTCAATCTCTGAATCTCTGTTTCCTCATCAGTAACAACAAAATTTTACAAGGATCATAATGATGATGTATGTATGTAAAAGTACCTAACACGCTTATAAGTTTTCTATAATAGTTGAGTTCTCAATAATAAAAGCCTCAATAATAGTTGGTTAATGTATCATTGAGAATTATCTGTATAAAGTGTTAATTTGAGAATCCTCAAGCTCCTCCATGCAGTTTAGAGCTATCTGGGTCCTGTGAGAGCCACAAAAGAAGTATCAGAAATGGTAATTTGTTCTCATGTTCACTCAGCCAGCAAATGCCAGAACTGAGATTCTAACCCAGTGCAATCTAACTCAAGCATCATTCTCCTGCCTCAGCCTCCCAAGTAGCTGAGACTACAGGCACCCTCCACCATGCCCTGCTAATTTTTTGTATTTTTAGTAGAGACGGGGTTTCACCGTGTTAGCCAGGATGGTCGCGATCCCCTGACCTTGTGATCCGCCCACCTCGGCCTCCCAAAGTGCTGGGATTACAGGTGTGAGCCACCACGCCTGGCCTCAAGCACCATATTCTTAACCACAGTACTTATTGCCTCTGTGTAATTAGAATGGTAAAAAAATAACATGGTCTTAAGACAAAAGAGAAAGTTTGGTAGAGGAAGTAGCTGTTGAAATAAGCCTTGAAAATTTTTAGGCTATCCATAGACTGAGAAGAGGGAATGGTATTTCAAGTAGAAAAGCAAAGCATAAGACATAGAAGTGGAAACAAACAAACAAATGGACATGGATGGTCAGTCTGTGTAAGGGAAGAGCCCAAAATATGTGAGATCACTAATCTATCAGTCACAAATCTGGCAGCCCCTTCATTAAGCAGATCACCTTTCATTTTCTCTCTCTTTTCTTGCTCTTCTTAAAGAATTAACTAACCTGCTCTTTGATCTCTCTTAGGCTCTTTGAGACTCTTCAATCACTCTTCTGGTCTGTATTTGGCCTTTTAAATCTATATGTCACCAATGTGAAAGCCAGACACGAATTCACCGAGTTTGTAGGAGCTACCATGTTTGGAACATACAACGTCATCTCCCTGGTAGTGCTACTGAACATGCTGATTGCTATGATGAACAACTCCTATCAGCTTATTGCCGTGAGTAGCTTTGCTTTACAAGGGTGCTTACTTTCTTTTCAGGATGGGGCAACATTGGCATGGAGTCCATTAGAAGCTCAATGAAAGAGTTCGTCTGTCTCCATTAATTTACATTAGCTTTCCTAGTTGTTAGAGTGAATTATTTCTTTCCAATGCAACTGAGTTTGGACTTTCAGTCTATAGAATCTTGATCATCTAATATAAGTTATTCTAGTGAATAATATTTTCTAGCTACTTATTGAAAATATTTCTAAATTTCAGAATCAATTTTCTTGCCTCAGTGGAAAACTCGGGGTTTGAGCACAATTTGGCTACAATGTGTCACCTCACTCATCTCCAGGGTTAATTCAGCTGATCTGGTTCTCTAGCCAAGAGAGCCCTATCTCCCGCTTCACTGCAAACATCTCCCTCCGAAAACTAAGAATCACATTGACAAGGATGGTCTTCTCAGAGAGAGACAGAGAGGGGAGGGGACTACATTTTTTCCTATTTAAAAAAATAGAGATGGGGTCCTGATATGTTGCCCAGGCTGGTCTGAAACTCCTGGCCTCAAGTGATCCTCCCACCTCAGCCTCCCTAAGTGCTGGAATTACAGGCATGAGCCACTGCACCCAACCAGTGGCTATTTTTCAATCAAGTATATATAAGTAACTGCACTCCATTGTGAGGCACTCTTAAGTAGAGTCCATTGCTGAATTTTTTTGCGCCATCGTGTTACCATTTAGATCAGCAGTGTTTATTACCCTAGACTAGAAATAGTGACAATGTAGGATACAGTATCAATTCAGTCCCTGCCCTAGTTTTTCATGTCAAAGTAGCTATCTAACCTTAGCTTATTTTATTTTAATCTGCGTGTAATTCCTAGAAATTGAGTTTCGGCAAAGGAGTCCTCATTACCTGAGGTCTGATTTAGTCAGGCATCAGTAAATTTAGATGTGTAGTTCCTACTATAATGCTAGAATACCCACTCTGGATCAGTCTGTTGCTGAAAGTTTTTGCTGTAGCAGAGAAAGTACAAAATAAAAAAACCCAAGTCTTGTTTTCCTTTCTAGATGCTATTTCTCAGATTTGGTTTGCCACTGAGGAGTTATTTAGCCTATAGAAAAGAAGCTTAAATTATGTGTTACATATACATAGATTAGATATATATGTATATGTATATGTGTGTGTGTGTGTGTATATATATATATGCATATATATATATATATATATATATGCGCACACACACACATATACCCATACATACACATTGTCCACATCTTAAATATTATTAATAGTGAATGTGATCCATTTCCACTAAGAACAGAACCAAAAAGGAATGGAGCAGGAGGCTTTTGAGTTACCTATTTGGGAGAAATTCCTAACTATAAATGGCAATGTAATAAATATATTCTCACAGGTGGGTCTATAGAATTTCTGTTATTGGAGAATTTTAAAAATTAGGATATAAAATTGTCTGCTAGGATAGTTTAGATAGTAGGTATTTAGGCGGTAGAGAAGGGAGAGGAGTGTAGTGGAAAAAAAGATTTGAAGTTAATAAATCAAGGACTCTAATCCTGGCTCTGTGGTTTATAACTGTATGTCTTTAGTAACTTACTTTCCCCTCTTGAGCCTCAGTGTCATCATCCAAAAAGTGAGGGTTTTGAAATCAATAGTTTTTAATATCCTTGCTAGCTCTGGCATCCTATGAGTCTGGGTGCCTACAGATTAACAAGATAGGCTAACAAGGTCCTTTCTAGCACTGAAATTCTGTTCTCCTATTGCATTTGAAATGCAATATAGTTCAGTTCCATTCATTCATTCCCCCTCATTCAAACAACTAGGCCAAGAACTCTGAAATGATTTATGTTCACTCCTAGTCTATCTCTATAAGGTGGCAGGGGTAGGCATGGAGTCTCAGGAGTTGACTTTTCTATCCCCTCTGCTTGGCATTCTATCCTTCACCCCTGCCAAAGATGGCAATATTCATGCAAAGGTATTTGTAGTTTTTTCACTGGGTGTCTGACAGCTGATTTTTCCTTGTGACAGTAGAAAAGGGAGAGATTTTCTTGTCACCTAATGCAGGGCTGTGGTCCTTCTCACTGAACTCAGTGACATTTTCTAGGAAGGGTGAAAATAATCAACTCCAGTTCTCATCACCACCTGCTGGTAGTAAGTTTTGTTTTAACGCCACCTACTGCTGCACCCAAAGAAAACACATTGGCTTGGGAGGGAGCCAATGGTAGCTAAATGGAGTCTATACCATCTCATAAATCTGAAGTCATGGCCAACCATTCTGAATAATATATTTACTGCTGTTGGATCCCATGGGGTGTTTTTACCATTTTTAAGTGGATTCAGTGGGATCCAGTGGGATGCTGATATCAGACAACCTGATTCCAAAAATATCTGGATCTGCTTAAGTGATAAGGACCAGACAGTAGATTTAATTTCATTTGCAACATCTCTGCTTCAGTACTGAATGTAATTTTTACAAGGTCCTTGATATAGGGAGGAAGATTACAGAAAGGGAAACCACTGAAGACAAATTTCTCCTATTATAAAGGTATCACAGGCTGATTCAGTCTAGGTAGGGACTGAGTTGTCGACATGCCTCACTATGAATCTAATTTGTGTACATTCTAGGACAGTCCTCAAGAACACCAGGTAATACCAATCCCTTGAAGGGTTAAGCTCTTTATCAGTGTTCCATGCAGGATTCAGAGCTGCTGGTGATGTGAATATATGGCTCTGTAGCAATTTGTATTTCCGTGTCAGAGGAGGCTCTACCTCAGTGTGTATAGAGTTATCCTTAAGAAACAGTGAAGCAGGAATCACTCCAGACCTGTGCTCTGTGGTCCCAGCATCAGCAGGTGAAGCTGGCCATATTGTATATTATTGTTATTGGCAATTAGCAGTTATTTACTTCTCCTTTTATTCTTATATCTCCCTCAATCTCCTTATTACTCCCAATGACATTTTAAAAAATGCATCTACCTTGTCACTGCTGTCCTTGATGTATAGGCAGAAGCTCCATCAAGCAAAGCTGCCCTCGGTGCCATGTTAATCAGATTCATCCATTTAAAAATATTAGGTGGAAGAGATAAGATCAGTCCCACAAAGTTCATTACCTTAGGCCCTATTCCTATCCCCTACCCCACCCACAATGGCATCTCTGTTGCCTAAGATTAGTCCTCCCAAAACATAGTGCTCATAATGGTCTGTGATAAAGCCTCATTCAGCAAGTTAATAAGAACCCTTGGTTTCTTTGGCTGCTGTGGAGTATTTGCTCTAATGCTGAAAATAAGTAAACAGCACTTGCTTCACTGAGCCACAGCTGCTGGATGGCTTGGGGAGAGTCCAAATATATGTAATTGGTTGTCTCCCTTAGGGTGGCAACATTTGGAGGCCCAGATGATGAATGGACTCTCCCACTGCAGAAGACATTCATGCAAATGATGACATTCATCCAAACAAACCTGGCACCACAAGATAGGAGGCAGGACTAGAGAGGGTTGTTGCATACCATCTAAGTGCCAAGAAGGGCAGGTGGTCTCTCCACCCACCCCCAGTCATCTAGGACCAACCTCAGATTGTCAAAGCAGAGACTTTCAAAGCAGAGACTCTCAAAGCAGCACTTCACACACAATACCATGATTTTAACACTCTATCAGCAGGACTGATAACCAACTGCTACACACTGATATGGCTACTCAATTGTTAAAATATTGAAACATTTCCATACCAGTTGGTAAATAGCTGTCACTCCAGCTGTTCCTTCTACGACATACCCAGACCTCCCCACAATCCAGCAAGTAAAGGGTAACATCTGGAACAGCTGGTAGAATCTAGGACCCTGTTCCAGCACCATAACTGGCCTATATTTGGATTGACTGGTTTCTTAAACAGTCTGAATATCACTACAGTAGGCAAAACCCTAAAATGCTCCCCCTAGATTTCCCACTCTAATAATCAAGACTATTAATATGAAGAGATACCACAATTGTGATTACGTTGTATTATGTGGCAAAAGGGATTCTGCAGATGTAATTGAGGTTAGTATTCAGGGAGATTATCCAGGTAGGCCTAATCTAATCACATAAGTCTTAGAAGCAGAGTTTTCTCCAACTGGTAGCAGAAGGGAATGTCAGTGTATTAGTCTGTTCTCATGCTGCTACGAAGAAATACCAGAGACTCGGTCATTTATAAAGAAAGGAGTTTTAATTGACTTACAGTTCCACATGGCTGGGGATGCTTCATTAATCTTATAATCATGGCAGAAAGAAAAGCACGCAGGTCTTACATGGTGGCAGGTGAGAGAGAGTGAGAGGGAAGCAGGAAGAGCCCCTTATAAAACCATCAGATCTCATGAGAACTCACTATCATGAAAGCAGCATGGGAGAACTGCCCCCATGATCTAATCACCCCCCAGGAGGTCCCTCCCCCAACATGTGGGGATTATAATTTGGATTGTAATTCAAGATGAGATTTTGGGTGGGGACACAGTCAAACCATATCATTCCATCCCTGGCCTCTCCCAAATCTCATGTCCTTACATTTTAAAACACATTCATCCCTTTCCAACAGTCCCCCAAAGTCTTAACTAATTCCAGCATTAACCAAAAGTCTAAGTTCAAAGTTTCATCTGAGACAAGGCAAGTCCCTTCTGCCTACAAGCTTGTAAAATAAAAAAAACAAGTTAGTTACTTCCTAGATATAATGGAGGTATAGGCATTGGGTAAATACACCCATTCCAAATGGGAGAAATTGGCCAAAACAAAGGGGCTACAGGCCCCATGCAAGTCCAGAATCCAATAGGGCAGTCATTAAACCTTAACATTTCAAAATGATCTCCTTTGACTCCATGTCTCACATTCAGGTTACAATGATGCAAGTGGTGGGCTCCCATGGCCTTGGGCAGCTCCACTTCTGTGGTTTTGCAGGGTACAGCCCCCCCATCCTGGCTGCTTTCACAGACTGGTGTCGAGTGTCTGTGGCTTCTCCAGGTACATGGTGCAAGCTGTCAGTGGATTTACCATTCTGAGGTCTGGAGGATAGTGGCCCTATTCTCACAGCTCTACTAGGCAGTGCCCCAATGGGGACTCTGTGTGGGGGCTCCCACCCCACATTTCCCTTCTGCACTGCCCTAGCAGAGGATCTCCATGAGGGCTCTGCCCCTGCAACACACCTCTGCCTGGACATTCAGGTATTTCCATGAATCATCTGAAATCTAGGTGGAGGTTCCCAAACCTCAGTTCTTGTCTTCTGCCCACCTGTAGGACCAACACCACATGGAAGCTGCCAAGGGTTGGGGCTTGTACCCTCTAAAGCCATAGCCCAAGCTGTACCTTGGCACCTTTTAGCCATGGCTGGATCAGTTGGAAAACAGGGCACCAAGCCCTTAGGCTGCACACAGCAGGGGGTTCCCTGGGCCCAGCCCAGGAAACCATTTTTCCCTCCTAGGCCTCTGGGCCTGTGATGGAAGGGACTTCTGTGAAGGTCTCTGAAATGCCCTGGAGACATTTCCCCCCATTATCTTAGTGATTAACATTCGCTTCCTCATTACTTATGCAAATTTCTCCAGCTGGCTTGAATTTCTCCCCAGAAAATAGGTTTTTCTTTTCTATCACATTTTCAGGCTGCAAATTTTCCAAAGTTTTTGTTTTGTTTTGTTTTGTTTTGTTTTTTGAGATGGGGTCTCACACTGTCACCCAGGCTGGAGTGCAGTGGCATGATCTCAGTTCACTGCAACCTCTGCCTCCTGGGTTCAACCGATTCTCCTATCTCAGCCTCCTGAGTAGCTGAGATTACAGGTGCCTTCCACCATCCTTGGCTCATTTTTGTATTTTTAGTAGCGACAGGGTTTCACTATGTTGGCCAGGCTGGTCTCGAATGCCTGACCTCGTGATCCACCCTCCTTGGCCTCCCAAAGTGCTGGGATTACAGGTGTCAGCCACTGCGCCCAGCCCAAACTTTTATGCTCTGCTTCCTATTGAATGCTTTGCTGCTTAGAAATTTCTTCTGCTGGATACCCTAAATCATACCTCTCAAGTTCAAAGTTCCACAGATCTCTAGGGCAGGGGGCAAAATGCCACCAGTCTCTTTACTAAAGTAAAGCAAGAGTCACCTTTATTCCAGTTCCAAATAAGTTCCTCATCTCAGCCTGGACTTCATTGTCCATATCACTATCAGCATTTTGGTCAAAGCCATTCAACACGTCTCTAGAAAGTTCCAAACTTTCCCACAGTCTCCTGTCTTCTGAGCTCTCCAAGTATTTAAGAAGTTCCAAACTTTCCCACATTTTCCTTTCTTCTTCTGAGCCCTCCAAACTGTTCCAACCTCTCTGCTCATTACCCAGTTCCAAAGCTGCTTCCACATTCTCAGGTATCTTTACAGCAGCGCCCCACTCTTGGTATGAATTTACTATATTAGTTCATTCTCACGCTGCTATGAAGAAATACCCAAGACCAGATAATTTATAAGGAAAAGAGGTTTAATTGACTCACAGTTCTGCATGGCTGGGAGGCCTCAGGAAACTTACAATCATGGCAGAAGCCACCTCTTCACAGGGCAGCAGGAGAGAGAATGAGTGCCAACAGGGGAAATACCAGATGCTTATAAAATCATCAGATCTCATGAGAACTCATTCACTATCATGAGAACAGCATGGGGGAAACTGCCCCCATGATTCAATTACCTCCCACTGGATTCCTCCCATGACACACGGGGATTATGGGGATTATAATACAATATGAGATTTGGGTGGGGACACAGCCAAACCATATCAGTCAGCGATCTGGAGCACAAGGAAGATTTGATGTGCATTGCTGGCTTGAAGATGGAGTGGGGCAAGTAGTAAGAAATTCAGGCAGTATGCAGGAGATGAAAGGGGGCCAAAGCTCTCACTATAGAAATGAATTCTGTAAACAACACAAATGAACTTGGAAGCAAATTCTTCTCCAGAGCCTCCAGATAAGAGCTCAGCCACATTAAGACCTTAACTTCAGCCTTGTGAAGGCCAGTATGACTGGAGTGGAGTAATCAAGGGAGGAGAGGGAAGTAGGAGATGGAGTCAGAGAAGTAATGGGAGTGAGTGACAAATCACCTAGGGCCTCATGGACCATTGGAAGGATTTGGGCTTCTATTCTAAACATGATAGGGAGCCATGGGAGGGTTTTGAGCAGAAGAGGTACATGATCTAACTTGTAGTTTAGTAAGATTGCTGTGTCTGATTGGGAATAGACTAGAGTGGGATAGGGGCGAAGACAGAGAGACCAATTATGAGACCATTGCACTAACCCAGACAAAAGCTGGTGGTGGTTTTGGCCAGGGTGGTCATGATGGCAGCAATGAGAAGTAGTCAGATTCTGGATATATTTTGAACTAGATCAGATGTGAAGTGTGAGCAAAAGAGAGTAGTGAAGAATGTCATCCAGGTTTTTTGATCTGAGTAACTGGAAGGGTGCAGTTGTTCATTACTGAGATGGGGAAGTGTAGGAAAGGAGCAGGCCTGGTGGGGGAAGGAGGTGAAACAAAGATCCAGAGTTGACTTTTAGACATGTGGAATTGGAGATGCCTATTACACATCCAGGTAGAGGCATTGGGTAGGCAGTGGTCTATAGGTCTAGAGGAGAGTTCCAGGCTGGCAATAGAGATTTGAGAGTTACCAACATATGCGTAGTATCTAAAGCTATGGAACTAGATGAGATTACTAAGGGAGTGAGTGTAGAGAGAAAAGAAAAGAGATCTAAAAATGAAGTCTGGGGCACTCCGATATTTGGAGGTTGGAAAAATGAGGATGGATTATCGAAAGAGACTGAGAAAGAACAGCCAGAGAGATGGGAGAAAAATCAAGATAATGTGCTATATTATAATACTGTATTATTCCCAATATGCTAGTAAGTCATATGCTAGTAAGTGGTACTGTCTGGATTTAAATTGAGGTAGTCTAACCCCAAGACCCACGCACAGAACCTCTACACTATCATGTCGACACTTACCTTGAGATCAAGAAGCACCTGAAATGCACTTTCACTACAAGGGCCCTGACAGAACTTCTTTCCTTTCCTCATTTTATCACAACTCTGAACTGTTCAGTCTCCTTGTCCTATCAGTTCCAGGGATAAAAGGGCTCATTATAATCCTGAGCCCAATATCTGCCCTAATTTCTTCCAGGATAAGAATCACTGATCCTTCATCAACATACCTATTGTCTGTATCTCAGCTCCGAAGAGCCATCTCTTAAGAAAACAGAACAGCCGGGCGCGGTGGCTCAAGCCTGTAATCCCAGCACTTTGGGAGGCCGAGATGGGCGGATCACGAGGTCAGGAGATCGAGACCATCCTGGCTAACACG
>NW_012116999.1:2248554-2258741 GCF_000951035.1 Colobus angolensis palliatus
CTTCCCCATCCCATCCTCACTTATTTTGGTGCCTCCAGCAGCAGCTGTAGCTCCTCTCGGGCTCACCTCCAAATACCACCAGCCATCTCCTCCCTGTTTCTTGTATCAAGAAACATTCCTCACAATCCTTTGCCCTTTGGTGTCTGAGCAGATTCAACCAATCAGATGGTAGGAGGAAGGGAGAAGCTAGAGTGTTTCTTCCCCATCCCATCCTCACTTATTTTGGTGCCTCCAGCAGCAGCTGTAGCTCCTCTCGGGCTCACCTCCAAATACCACCAGCCATCTCCTCCCTACTTGGCCCCAGCTTTTCAGTGACTCACCATCTTGGCTCAAGCTCCAGCCAGAGTGCACTAGTCTTGGATCTAAGAACACTACCTCTTTCTGTTGACCCTCAAACTCCAAGGATAAGAGGGGCTTCCTGTTGTTGCTAATCTCTAAGTTGCCTTAGTATTCCCTTTTTAACTTGTCAGCTCTTACATGTAACCAATCTCTGCATTAAATCTTGATTTGAAAGTCTTAGTGTGGGCCGGGTGCAGTGGCTCATGCCTGTAATCTCAGTACTTTGGGAGGCTGAGGCAGGTGGATCACTTGAGACCAGGAATTTGAGTTCAAGACAAGCCTGGCCAATGTGGTGAAACCCCGTCTCTACAAAAAATACAAAATGAGCTGGGTGTGGTGGTGCATGCCTGTAGTCCCAGCTACTCAGGAGACTGAGGCACAAAATCGCTTGAACCCAGGAGGTGGAGGTTGCAGTGAGCTGAGATTGTGCCACTGCACTCCAGCCTGAGTGACAGAGCAAGACTCTGTCAAAGAAAGAATGAAAAAGAGAAAGAAAGAAAAAAGAAAGTGAGAGAGAGAGAAAGAAAGAAAGAGAGAGAGAGAAGAGAAAAGAAGAGAAGAGAAGAGAAGAGAAAAAACAAAATGAAACAAAGTCCTAGAGTGATTTCTCTTTTCCTGGCTGCACCCCAACCAACACGTATCTGATTGAATCGTTGTGAGGTACATTTAAAAAGTACAAATTGAACTGAGCCTCGAAGAATCAGTCAAATTTGGAAAGACAGAAAAGTAGGGACGTGGTATCAGATTTCATTTTTGGCAAGGAAATAGCTTGCACACCAGCGGGGATTGGCCTAGTGTTTATTAAAGGCAGTAACACTATAAGGATTGGCTTCAGTCTTCTCTGACTCCCATACTTTAATTCCCCAGGAAAGTATCTTTTCAATAGGCAGTGAAGTCCCCCCTGCCCCAAAAATGAGGAGAAGCAAACACAGTAGTCGCATCTTTAGGAACTGCATGACAAAGCACAGAGTCTACCTTTAGAAAAATAACACAAGGAGATGAGGTATGTTTGTGTGTCTTCCCACATCCCAACTCTGGGTCCTCACATTGCTGTCTATCTGGCTTAGCACAGAACCCTAGACTGCCTGACCTGGAAAAGCCCCAGGCACCTCCTCTAGGCCCAAACTGTGCTCTTTCTCGTTCACTAAGGCTTAAAGAAGGCAGTAAATATGAAAGTACGAAATAATAATATCTAGCATATAGACAAGCCTTTTTTAACTGCCAGGCACTAAGTGCTTTCTATTACTATTATAACTACTATTAATAACTACCATTTCTTAAGCATTTATGTGCCAAACACTACACACAACACTTTGTACACATTATCTCATTAAATTCTCACACCAATTTTATAAGGTAGGTACTGTTATTAACTACATTCTACGGGTAAGGAAACTGAGGCACAGAGATAAAAGTGACTTGCCCCAGGGTACACTTTTTTTTTTTTTTTTGAGACAGGGTCTTGCTCTGTTACCCAGGCTGGAATGCAATGGCATGATCTCAGCTCTCTGAAACCTCCACTTCCCATCTCAAGCAATCCTCCAGCCTCAGCCCTCCGAGTAGCTGGGACCACAGGTGCAAGCCACCATGCCCAGCTCATTTTTGTATTTTTTGTAGAGATGGGGTTTCACCATATTGTGCAGTCTGGTCTCAAACTCCTGAGCTCAAGAGATCCAACTGCCTCATCCTCCCAAAGTGCTAGGATTACAGGCATGAGCCACCACTCCCTGCCAAGGGCACACTCTTAATAATGTCTGTCTGAACCGAAGTAACAAAGATATCTCACTTCCTCCTTTCCTGCCAGCATCTTAAGCTCCCAGGCCCTGATACACAAACCACACCAGACCCCTGCTCAACCTCAGACTTCCCTGGCTTCACCCTTCCCCTTGGTTGACTAACTTGCTGACTGTTTCCTAGGTTCTAACCAGAAGGATCCTTTAAGGAGCCTTTCCCTTGGTTCTGGACACAAAGCGACTTATTTCCTAAGCTGAGATCCCCTATCACCACCCCCAACACACACCAACTAGCTCTCTTTTTCTCCTTCAGTGTGTCTAGCAGACTTCACACATCCAGTTTCTTCTCAACTCTGCCCATGATACTTCTAGCCTCCCCAAATGAGCAAGCAGACAACCACAGCCAC
This sequence comes from Colobus angolensis palliatus, assembly GCF_000951035.1. Lineage (NCBI taxonomy): Eukaryota > Metazoa > Chordata > Mammalia > Primates > Cercopithecidae > Colobus > Colobus angolensis. The sequence goes on from NW_012116999.1 coordinate 2,251,034, forward strand.
AGGGAGTAAATGGGTCAGCACTTCCAAGCTCAGTCACTTGACAAAAATTCCTCATTGAACTAACACATCCTGCCTTGAGACATCTCAGCCCTGTTCTTTGCCAGACAGCTCTTTGCATGCCTAAAGCCTCTCTTGACATTATACTCACACCAGTAAATGGACTGTACAATACCCAGCTTCAGGGAAGGAGGGAGGAGCATTGTCTCTGCAAACGCTGCAGGGGGCACCAAAGGCTGACTTTTCAGACAGACCTACCCATCCTGCCTGGGCCTGGCCTGGCCCTCCCCCTGGTGGTCTGAGACAGCAACAGATTTCTTGGTCATTCTGCATCAATGCCTGCTCCTGGTTTTGTCAGCAAGCTGTCTGAGAGGCTGAGAGCTCTCTGTCACAAAATTCTCAGGGTGTACTTTGGCAGGTCCTTGCCAAGCAGCAGTCTCTGCTTCCAACAGCAGCAACATCCTTTGATACTTGCTTCTACCTGCTAATGATTTTGGTGACTGACAAAGATGCAAGTGGAAATGGGATGAGGACAAATGAAAGGATGTAGATTTTCTTTTCCTGTCCTAAAAGGCAACAAAACAGGGCAGATATATGAACTACTCCTCTGGATCCCAGACTCAGATGAACATCAGGAACATCGGTAATTGTCATGACTATCTTGAGTAACTCAGAGACAAGACCAACAATGCCAGTGACAGAAAGGTTCCAGTGCCCCCCCAAAAAAATACTTCTTCCCATCTGCTGGCTGGTGTCCCTTACTCTTTCATTCATTCACTTAACAATAAATTAACAATTGAATAAATATCTATTGTATGGATAAATGAATAAACTTAATAACTTAATAAACATATGTATTGAGGCACTACTATGTGCCACACTACATTCTTGGCAGTGGAGATACAATAGGGTGGTAGGTGAACAAGACAGAGTGGGTCCCTGTTCTCATGGAGTCCACATGGACTCTCCAATCATGGGACCACAGTTTCAAATTTCACTATTTGCATTTTGCTTCTTTACCTTAAGGCTGCCCTTAACCTTTTATGGATCACAGATTCCTTTGACAATCTGACGAACGTGAACAAGAAAAAAGCATATATTAGCAAACACACATAAAGTTTAGCATTTCAAAGGGTTTACAAGCATCCTCTCACTATCATCCAGAAATTCCTAACCTTAAGATTTGTCCTCAGTTATAATGCAAACATGCTTTGAGCTATGAGTAGGTCGCTTAGGACTCAGTGTAAATGAGTATGTCCAATCCCTTATTGAGATCAGGTTTTCCTATGTGGCCAAGCAAGTGAGAGGTACCATAAGGGAAATGTGCCTGAGGAATACTGAGGAGAGGACAACAACAAGAAAAAGAGATTGGAGGCACTGAAGGAAAATGTCACCATCATCACAGTCTTGCAAAGAATCAGGTCTGCGTAGCAGTCCCCAAGTCAAAGGTACCTTTGGCCTCTACATAAAATAACAATTACCCATGGACATTCCTGAGATAAAAACGACTGTGTTTTTATTTCAAAAAATATCAGAGTTGAGGTTCAGAAAGTATTGTTCTTTGTGGTGTTCCTGGACCACTGTCCACAAAACTCTGAAGGGTCGTGCCAACAAAAGGGTACCCCTGAACCTAAAACAAAAGTTAAAAAATAAAGAATTGATCCTTGTGGGATACTTAGACTTCCTACTTAAATTGGTCTCTGAATGTTCTCTTCATAGGATACAAACAACATCTGTAGACAAGTCAAATGTCCATGGCCCAAAGGTCATTGTCTGAGGGTGTGGTTCTTTTTGGCTTCTGCCTTTTTCCCGTAATCCTTGTTCTGGGCACTAGGAATCATTTGACTAGAAAGCTAAGAGATATAAACTTTATTTATTTCTGAGAAACTTGAGGTTTAAAAACTAAATGTGAGTTCTGAGTTATTAATATTAATAAAGCCCTTTCTCTTCCTGTGGTCACTGCAGCCTTGTGCTATAGCCTGGCTCAGTGTGAGAGGCAGAAGGGCAAAGAGGTGTCCTTCAGCTGTAACAGAGAGGTCAAAATACTCAGTGGAGCATCAAAGATTACAACCCACTGCATTACCCTGCATTTTACTTGAGATCTGACAGCAGAATTACGTTATCTCAGCTGTCAAGGTAAATCTGCTTTTCTTTCAAAGAGGAAATAGAAAAAAATCTAAGTAAAAATGTGGGAGGGGAAAGTCATTGTATTTCTCTCTTTTCTCACAGGATTTTGCTTTTTCCTCTCTTTTGTTCTGTATCCCAATTTCCCCCTGGGTATTTGAACTTACAGAATTCCTGGGCCTATAAAGTTGTGAGCTAATCACAAAAACTTGTCAAGGAATGTATTTATCTCAAAGTCCTTCCTAATAAATGTAGCATATCAGGAATTTCCCAGAACATAAGGAAAGGCCTCCTCATTCATTAGGAAATCAACACCAATTATTAAAGAAGGTCTGGACTAGTGTCATTAGAAACATCTCAACTGATTCCATCAGAAGTCCCACTGCCCTGGCCCTAAAGATTATTGGGGGTATAGAGAAGTTTCCATTGCCCAGTGGATATTCTAGGAGGTTATACCACAGGATTTTTCTCTTAATACCTTATTTCATATATTTCATGCAAGAACACTAATCAACTCAGAGATATTTCATGCTGAAATTTCTCCACCCTTAACCAGGATGCACCTTCTGGCACATAGTAGGCTTTCATTTAATATTTATTGAATAAATGGACAACTTAATTAATTGCTAATGCATAAGACTTCCAGGAATATTTTAAAATGAAGACAGAGCAACTGACAAAGCTGACTTAAGTAAGTTTATCATCTTCTTGTTCAGAGGTTAGCAAATGTTGTCTGTAAAGGACCAGATGGTGGGTGTCTTAGGCTTTGTGGACTCTGTCTCAACTACCCATTGTAACACAAAATCGGTCAAAGGCGGTACAGAAACGAATGGGCGTGGCTATGTGCCAATAAAAAATGTACTTATTGACACTGAAATTTGAAATTCATATAATTTCAAGTGTCAAAAATATTATTTTAATTTTTTCAATTACTTAATAATGTAAAAAATCATTCTTAGCTCATGGGCAATACAAAACCAGGTGGCGGTCCATATTTGGCCTGCAAGCCATAGTTTACCCCCTCCTACTATAGTTGCTTCAAAATGTATCTATTTTCAACCATTGAGAACTAAAGCTCTGTGAAGACATGGGCTCTGCTTTAGGTTTTCTCTATATTTCTCTGGTGCCTGGTAAAATATGAAACATATAGTAGATGCTCAACAAATACCTTTTCATGGATTGATAAGGAAAAGGTTGGGGAAATCTCTGATCTATAGTTTGTCAACTATGTTAAAAAATACATGATGTCAATTTATATCCACTGCAAGTGTTTAATGTCTAGAGATCAATAACTTTCTATGGCAGTGGGTAGGGGCATTATCTAATGGAAAGAAAATCTACCTAGATGATAGATTTTATAATTATAGTCAATACAGTGCTTTATACTTTCCAAAGCACAATTGCATAACATATTCTCTTATTGGATCCTCACAAGACCTCTATGACAGTAGGCACTGAGGCAAGCGGCTTCCAGAGATTGAGACTTGCCTGGAGTTTCATGCCAGGTGTGTTTGTTCATTCAATCACTCTTTCCATAAGAACTTGTAAGTCTGCTATGTGCAAGGAAGTAGGTGAGAGGGAACTCAGGTATAGTGACCCCTGAGGTGATTTTTAGAAGCTATCTATAAGATGGAAGTATGGCTTGGGAAGTTAAAAGTTAGCTCCTGATAAGTGAGGTAGGAAGTTAGAAAACACACATTATGACTATCTGAGTACATGATACTGGTAACAATTCTAGCTGGGGACAGACCTGCAGCTTTTCCCATGTCCCAACTGATAAGGCATACCTCTATCTTCATCCAGGCTCAGAAATAGAAGTTCTGATTGGCTTAGTTCCAGTTATTTCTGAAAACTGCAGGTTAAGCTCAGCAAAAACCACCATTCTCACCACATTATGGTTAAATGTTCCCTCACTCCCCAACGGAAAGACACAGGCCAAAAGAATGATCTGTGCCTCCTTGACTCAAGGCTTAATTTACATCTCTGGAGATGCCCAATAAAGGTGATAAGCAGTTCAATGGGATTCAGGAATACCACATCTGCTAGAATATGCTCCCAAAATTGTGTAGTATATGACCTGCGCAGCTGAATGCAGGATCTCTAAAGGGTCACTTCTGAAGCAGAAAAAGCTGCTTTATTTCTGCAGGAAACATAAGCAAAAGAGAAACCTGGGCAGTCAAAGACCTGGCTGAGTATATACAGGGATATGTTCTTCAAAATCTCAAGGCCCTGATCAGGCTCTGTTTCTGTTTCCACACATTTTGTGGGAACCTTCCTGATGCTGGTGCACTTCCCAAAAAGAAAGTATGTCTCAGTGGTTAAGAACTTGGCATCTAGAGTCTGCCCCATCCAGATTTGTGTTGTAGTCCACCAGTTTCTAGCTGTACATCCTTAGACAAATTTCTTCACTTTGGTGAGCCTGTTTCCAAATCTATAAAATGGAAACAGTAATGGAACCCATCTCATCAAGCAGTTATTAAGATTTAATGATATGCTTGGAAAGTAGCCAGGCACGGTGGCTCACGCCTGTAATCCCAGCACTTTAGTAGGCTGAGGCGGGTGGATCACCTGAGATTGGGAGTTCGAGACCAGCCTGACCAACATGGAGAAACCCTGTCTCTACTAAAAATACAAAAATTAGCTGGGCATGGTGGTGTGCGCCTGTAATCCCAGCTACTCGGGAGGCTGAGGGAGGAGAATCGCTAGAACCCCGGAGGCAGAGGTTGCAGTGAGCCATGATCGTGCCACTGTACTCCAGCCTGGCGACAGAGCAAGACTGTGTCAAAAAAAAAAAAAAAAGAGAAGAAAAGAAAAAAAGTGGTTGGTAATATTGCTGATGCTACCCTCAGTTTCATATCTGCCTTTAGGTCTTTAATTAATTTCTTCTACAAATTTGATTGTACACCTACTTTGTGCCAGGCTCTAGGACTGACCTCTAGGACTACAATAGTGAACAACACAAAGTCTCTAACCTCAGTGGACTTTGATTCTACTGGGGTAGCCTAAGAATAGGCAAATAGAGAGGAATCAATTAATAATTATTTATTTGCAATGATTGGTATGAGAAAAAATAGAATAATAGAGAAGTACACTTTAAGTTGGTTGCTCAGGGAAGGTCTCTTTGAGAAAGTGATACTTGAGCTGAGAACTGATGGATGAAAATGAGCCAGCTCTATGTTCCTGTTTAGGAAAAAAATAATTGAAATATATGAGGCAAAAATTTCCCCCCAGTTGCTGTCCTTTTATCCAGGCCTTTAGGCCTCCAGTCATTTTAAGGAGGTTCTGAGGGAGTCGAGCCTTGAGTTGCAGTTTTACTGGGGAAATGATAGAGGGCAGAAGGAGCATTTGTTCGGTGGGTATTGGTGTGCCCATACCAAAGCACAGAAAGGTTGGCAGGAGAGTGAAGACCAGACACAGGTGTTTGGGAGCGAGGACACAGGAAGTTCCAGCTAGCTGGCACTTCTGATGTGAAGTGGGATGTGGCAGGATGCTAAAGAGAGTCTAATCTCTCCAGTTGTCATCCCACTGAATTCTGTGAGGATACTCCTGTCCAGGCAGAAACCCCATAGATAGGAAATGAAGTAAGTGGTAGATGTGCATGAAAGCAGATCGATTCTAGATCTGCTGTATCATTGACTAGATCTGTGACCCTAGAGAAGTAACTTCTGTCTCCAGCACCTCAGTTGCCATATCTGTGCAAGGTAACAACTTCATAGGGTTTCCCGCCAACTTCATAGTGCACAGGGTGGGTGTACAAATCAGATAAGAGGCTGGGCATGGTGGCTCACATTTGTAATCCCAGCACTTTGGGAGGCTGAGGCGGGCGGATCACGAGGTCAGGAGTTGGAGACCAGCCTGGTCAACACAGTGAATATCCCGTTTCTACTAAAAATACAAAACTTAGCTGGGTGTGGTGGCAGGCGCCTGTAAGCCCAGCTACTCAGGAGGTTGAAGCAGGAGAATTGCTTGAACCTTGGAGGCAGAGGTTGCAGTGAGCCGAGACGGCGCCCCTGCACTCCAGCCTGGGTGACAGAGCTAGACTTTGTCTCAAAAAAAAAAAAAATCAGGTAAGAGAAAGTATGTGAATGTGCTAGGAAAAACATAAAGCTCTAGACAAATGTGAGGTACTGGCTGTCTAGTGTCCCTTTCCCACTGATAGACTGACAGGTGAAACACTTGGCATTTCATTTTCTGGTCCATCTGTTTGAGATTGGCCAGAAAGCCCTTATGTAGAGAAGACAGTAGCCCCAGAAAGTCCAGAAAGAGTCCCATCCCATGGTGGCAAGCACCACTTCTAAGGATGTAGGGAGGATTCTTCCACTATGTGAGCTCAGAGGGCCCTACGAGGCCATTATTTCCTTTGAATACCACCTGAGATATCACAAGAATTGTTTCTGCAGTGATAAACTGGAGACTTAAAGGAAGTAACATGTTTATTTCTAAGTCTCAACTATAATATACATATTTTATATTACCCAGAGGCCTCCATGGTGCTGTTCTTTCTGACTATACATAAGGCAACCTGCTCCCAGCTTCTCCCTCCATCCTACTCCATTAAGGCCCCACCTTCCTTCCATAACAATGGAGAGGGATGGCATCTACTAAGAAAGAGCCACATTTTGACAGTTCCAGCCTCCAACTACCTTGAACTTTTTTTTCCCTTCTCCCCTCACCATTACCCTACTTTGTGGTAGGACAGGGAGGACAGGAACAGGAGAAAAATTGAAACTGACAAGATGACTACAGAGAAGGTACGGGAAACTGAAGAAACCCTGCAACTCTACTGGTTGAGGTTGATTTCATGAGAAATCGTGAATTTTAAAACTGCCCACATTTCATTCTGACTTTCAGAAAGTAAATGACTTTGTTGAAGGCAACAGAGGGTCAGAGATTAGATCATAGATGAAGGAACCCTGGGGATCCTGTGCTCTCACCAATTTGCTTGCAACTTTTCCTGCCACATCCCTTGGAATCAGAGAGGGAAAGATAACTAAGGCCCATTGTTTATGGCCTGTATTGTTTTTATGAGTACACATGTGTTCTATATACTAAATGCTGTTGGTTGGTGACAGTCTCTTAAATAAAGTCCAGTGATGACTGTGAAGACCTTGCAGGACCATTTTAAAAGATGAAAAGGAGATACCTGTGCTGTCTCAGGGACCCAATACACTGGATCGATTGCAATTGTCTTTTGTTCTGCCACTTTTACTGTTACCCATGCAAGGCAGCCTGTTGGCTTTCCATTAGAAAGACCAGAGAGTGCCAAGCCTAAATAACCACTAAATATCCTTTCTATCCCTGCTCCCTCCCTCTCTCATTCATTAGTTAAAAGGCCATTTCTTTGGGTTGTATTGTGCACACATTAGGAAAAGCTGGGGAGACTACTGGTTGTTTATTCTGTCTTTGTTCCTCCTTCTCCTCACTATCTTCTTTCCATAGCAGCCTGATAAACTAACTTCATTAATTTTGCTATATGGCCTGATAACATTATCACCAGGGAGGCACAAATTATACCTACTCTCCAGTGTCCTGTGTCCTGTCAACAGAGAGACGGAAGATGACATGGACAGGCGAAGAGAAGGACAGG
>NW_012116999.1:2259231-2272808 GCF_000951035.1 Colobus angolensis palliatus
TGACCTCGTGATCCACCCGTCTCGGCCTCCCAAAGTGCTGGGATTACAGGCTTGAGCCACCGCGCCCGGCCGTATTTTTGTATTTTTAGTAGAGACTGGGTTTCACTGTGTTGGTCAGGTGAAACTCTGACTCAAGTGATCCACCTACCTCGGCTTCCCAAAGTGCTGGGATTACAGGTATAAGCCACCTCGCCGGGCCTGAATATATCTAGATTAGCAGGTAGAAACCCTGAATTAGTGTTTCTGAAAATGGTCAGAGACCACTTGAGTCAAAGTCACCGAAAGAAGCTTGTTAAACAACGAAGATTTTCGGGCCTCCCACCCCCAGAGCATCATTTTTTTGTGTATCTGCAGTGGGACCCAGGAATGTGCATTTTGGCAAACACCCTAGGTCAGTCTGATATCCACTGAGGTTTGAGAACTACTGAGGTAAACAAATTCCAATACGTTCACCCGGTTTCAAAGGCATGCTCAACCTCTATATTCTTCTTGAGTTTTCATATTGTATCCTCTTTCTGAGGATTTCCTTCCCTCCATCTCTGCCCAGAGATACCCTGCTAATGTCTCAAGGCCCAGCTCAAATATAACCTATTTCGTAATGTCTTCTCTGCTTCCTGTTTCTCACCTGCAAATAGCTGAGATCTCTCTTGAAACAATGAGACAGAATATTGACTTGATGTCAGTAGTGGAGTGTGAGGGGAATTGGGAACACGAGGACAGGAGAGCTGGAATGGAGCTGGAGCATGAGTTCTGAGGTTTGCCCTGAAGTGTAGCACCTGAGTTTGCACACTGAAGCTGAGGTGGTTAAAAAGGCTGGAAGCTGAGTACTAGTAAAAAAAAAAAAAAAAAAAAAAAAAAGTAACACAAGCCAAGTCCTCAAATGGTCAGAGCAGTAACCCCAATCACCTAGAAACCATAACTGGGGAGGAGGATTAGCAGCCCTTTCATGCCTGAGGATGTGGGTGGGAGACAAACAGAATGGCTGCCCACTAGACTACTGCACGTGCTCAGTAGGAAAAAGGACCTGTTGGTAACACCCATCAAGGGGGCTCTTGCAGTTTGGGAAAGGTTAAAGGGGCTACTGGGAAGCATCAGTACTAGGGTTCAAGGGAGTCTTGGGGGCAGTGGATGGGCAGTGAATAAGAACTGAATGGACAGCTCTCTTTTTGGCCCTGATACTTTGTAGCTGAGTTTGTACACGTAAATTGAAGTTGCTATGAGGGCTCTAGACTAGCTAAACCAATCTCAAAGTGATTCCCAGCAGGCCCCGGAATGATTAGAACAGTAAATTCTAACCACCTAGAAACCTTAGAGAGTACATAAGGATTGTGGACTATTTTGTGGCAGGGAATTGGCTCCCTGTAGACCACACTGCATGGATGCAATAAGTTAGAGGGGAGGGCATTGAAGGATATGGGAATACTTGCTGAGGAATGTTTCTCTGCTTCAGGGTCTCCACAAGGTTGAGGGAGGCTTTGACTACCTCCATATTTTGAAGATTCCTGTCTATTTTTTAAACAAGTTGAAAACATGAAGTTAAGAATTATAATATCTTCAAAATGCTTACATGTTTTTAAAATTACATTTTTAGTCCCAAAGCAAAACTGCAATACAATGTATAACTTCTGGTGAAGTCCAGAAATCTGCATTTTTAACAAATGCCTCATATGATTTTGATACACTCCAACATTTGAGAAGCATGCCCTGAATTCTACCAAGAGAAGAAAGCAATCCAAGTGAGGTAGGCTTCCCTTGTCAGGGAAAATGAACCCTCTCACTTCTCTTTGGCATGTTTATGTCACAGCAATTTGTGTTGTTTTCCCATCAAAGTGAAGTAGAGCTGGTCTTATACTCAAGGGAAGTAGGTAACTACCAGTTAAAGTGAAGCCTCCCAATATGTCCCCCTGCCCAAAATATCTCTCCAACCGGCCTGCCCATAGGGCCTGAGATTCCTAGGAGCAGCTTTTCTCCTTAAGAGTTATTATTAGCTCTGATTTTGCTTTGTTTGTGCCTTCCACTCTCCCTTTGTATTAGGTTATAAAGTTTTCCAATTTGCTAAACAAGATAGCTGCTTGCAAGAAATCTGAAAGAATACATAAGACTTTGTCAAACACTGTTAAGAAATTGGCCTTGTAGTTTGATTGCAAGGAAAATAACTGTGAGCTTGGATTGGTTGAGAAATGTAAAATTGAAAAGGCATGTTCATTTAACCTCTAGCTATGGCCATGTACTCATAATCTGGACGAGTCAACAACATTTGAGGGTGTGCTCTAAAATCAGAGTATATATACTTACACTGTGAAAGGAACTAAAACAGATAGAAGCCTTGGCCTGCTCTACAGGAGGTGACAATCGGAAAGGCAATGCAGGGCACACACATGAATTGGAACACATCTGTAAGGCTATGTGTCATTAGGTGCACATTATAGCTGCACAAAAGTCCTAAACACTGTGGAAAGTTGAGAAAAGACTGGACCACTATCTATGGTTGTGTAGTTTGTCTCTTACACAAAACCACCCAGCCAGGAGCTGATCTGGGAAAATGTTCCAAAGTCATAGTTGGGTAGAGAGGGTAGGACAGAGAGTAGAAAAGGGCATCACTACCAAACACTGAAAGTAAACAAGGGAACAGCCAATGTCCAATTTGTCTATCAGATAAAGTGAAAGGCTAGTCCCACAAAGATAAATGAAAATTTATTGGGGATGCTATCTCTTGGGAAGTTTTAGATAAGTATGATTACAAAAGCACATCCATAATGTTATAATTCAGTTTAAATCAAGGGTTATAAATAAAACAGATTTATATATACCAAAAGATTTTGTCATCCATATTATTCACTGCTATAATCCCACCACCTAGCATCTAGCAGGCAATCAACACATATTTTTGAATGAATTAATGTATGAATGAATACTTACCTTACTCAACAATTAACAGCTTACTGTGTTTATCCAATCCTTCCAGGTGGGCTATAGTTGCTGATCTTTAGGATTCAGGTAATACCACTATACTCTAATTGTATTCTGTGTGGCAGTCCCACCACCACCCCTGGACAATCATCTCTTTATACCCAAAACTATACAGAACACTTGCAATGTGGGAGTTGCTCAACATAGGAATCAAAAAAAAATGGACAATTAGATAATGAATTGATACATGATAAATGCATGAAAAAAGACTGTTGAGAAGAGTATGTACACTAATTTATCTGCTAAATTATTGCAGAGTAATTCCCAACATGAGGTCACGTGAGCACCAGAGGAATGGAATGGGAGCAATTGGGGTCCTCGAGCTCTTTTCAAAATGCGTAGCTAAAATCATATCCTCACATCAGTGGAGTGGGTGCACACACAGAAAAAGTTGCCTATGGTTTATAATTTGGCCCACTGTATGTTTCCATTCTCTGTCAAAAATCAAGTATTCTTCCCTCAAAACCTTTAGAAAATTTTTTAAAGGACATAACTGCCTATTGTTTAAAATACATACAAGCAAAAAGCTAAACTCACGTTGGGATTAAAAAAAAAAAAAAAACCGGCATTTCCAGATACCAAGATATCTAGCCAAGTTTATTTAAAAAATGGCTGAATACCCACAGGAGTTGAATCATCATTCTTCCTTTTTGAACATGTCCACAGATGGAAATCTGTGCTTGAAAATGTGATTCAGTTCATTTTAAGAAATACTGATTGAATATCCACTTCATTTCAAGAGCTGTGGTAGCAAAACATAAATGTATTTCCAAGGATGAGAGATTGCTGCTCTGGGCCATCAAAGGATAAAATGTGAACTCAAGGTTTGTTCCTGGTATTATAGGTTCAGAAGTACAGGGGAAGGAATGAACAATTATATAGCTCTTACTACATACCAAGGAGTAGCCTAGGAATTTTATATTGACTTCTACAACCATTCTGCTTGGTAGGTATTTCCTCCCATTTTAACTGTTGAGAAAACTGTGACTCAAAGACTTGAATTTACTGGTCTGAGATCACATAGCTAGTAAGTACAAGAGGAGAATTCCAAACCGTTCTGTGTTGCTTGACCCCCCAAAACCTCTGCCCTTTTCAACAGTGGCATGCTGCTTCTCAATATTTCATACTGCTCTTACCTCCTATCCTCCTCTGCATCCTAATTTGCCTACAGAAACACTGTATCCCATGGCAAATTTCAGGGCAGTGATAGTTCATTATAGCTATAACTGTGTGTGTGTGTGTGTGCGCGCGCGTGCGCGCACAATCTCTCATTGGAATACGGTAGACATTGACATTTAAAATAAAACTATGTAATTACTCATTTAAATGCATCCAATGGAATCTGAATACTATAGCAACTTCTTACTCATACCCATATGTTAAGAAAATAAACGGCTGAAGTCTTCTTCAGGGGAAGAAAGTTTACATCATTCCTTTGTCTCCTTGAATTCTCATTTCCATTCCACATCTCTACAAAATGTTATTGTAACGTTATATAATTTTTGCATTTAAGTATTTTATTTTTTATTACTTTGTCGTATTTCTTCATAACAAAGCATAAATTGAAATTTAATTTTTTATTCCCTATTGCCATAAGGTAATAAATGTTAAAACCATTCTTCTGAATTTAATAGTCATTCAATTATTAGTAGTACCAAACTACTCAAAAGAACACAAATATAATATAAATTCTGATAAAACAATTATTAGAGATAAAATTACACTTTCACTAAAAATACCTTTCTTCTTAAAAATGTGATTAGGGCTTTTCTCCCAACTAGGTATTATATTCACAGATGAATATTGAATAACATTCAGGAACAAGATTCGGCATCAATTATATTTTGTTTCTATTTTTATAAAAGTAAATGTTATGAAATCTTTTTCATATCAATAATTACATGTGAATTGATAGAGTTTAATTATGTTACTGTCACTCAATTTTTTTAACTCAGAGTTGTGTGCCAGAAAGTCATATAATTATTTTTCACAAAATAATATTTTTAACAATTTATTATCTGAATACTTGATTAAGTTCTCCTTAAATGTTATTGAAGTCAATAAATTAGAAACCACCTGAGACAGAAGACAATTTGTTACCTAAGATTAGAGTCATCCAGTTTCTCAGTTCCCAGTACTACTCTGGTAGGCAGCTTCTGAGATGGACCCCTGTGATCCCCACTCTCTGGCATTTAAGTCCTTATGCAGTCCTCTCCCCATGAGTGTGGGCTAGACCCAAGAACTCACTTTTACCAAATAGAATATGCAAAAGGGCCAAGCACGGTGGCTCATGCCTGTAATTCCCGCACTTTGGGAGGTCAAGGTGGGCAGATCATGAGGTCTGGAGTTCGAGTCCAGCCTGGCCAACATGGTGAATCCCCATCACTCCTAAAAATACAAAAATTAGCCGGGCATAGTGGTGGGTGCCTGTAATCCCAGCTACTCAGGAGGCTGAGGCAGGAGAATTGCTTGAACCCAGGAGGCAGAGGTTGCAGTGAGCCAAGATCACACCACCACTCTCCAGCCTGGGCGACAGGGCAAGATTCTATCTCAAAATAAGTAAATAAATAAATAAAAATAAAAAACAAAGAAACAATATGAAGAATATGGCACGGTGACCATAGTTAATAGTAATGTATACTTGAAATTGCTGAGAGAGTAGATCTTAAATGTTCTCACCGCACACACACAAACAAAATGGTAACTGAGGAGGTGGAGCAAAATGACTGAATAGAAGCCTCCAACAATCATCCTTTGTGCAGGAACACCAAATTAAACAACTACACACACAGCACCTTCATAAAAAGAAAATCAGGTGAGTGATCATAGTACCTGTTTTTAACTTCATATTGCTGAAAGAGACATTGAAGAGGGTAGAAAAGACTGTCTTGCATTCCCAACACCATCCTTCCTGCACCTCTGGCAGTGGCTACATGGCATGGAGACAGAATCTGTACACTTGGGTGAGGGAGAGCATGGTGGCTGAGACATTGCATTGAATTCAGTGCTGCCCTGTCACAGCAGAAGCAACATTGGGGAGAACTCAGTCCACACCCCTGGAGTGAGCATTTAGACCAGCCCTAGCCAGAGGGGAACTGTTCATCCCAACCATCAGAACCTGACTTCCAGCAAACCTCACCACCTCAGGGCAAAGTGCTCTGGGGTTCTAAATGCACTTGAAAGGTAATCTGGGCCACAAGGACTGCAATTCCTTGGCAAGTCCTGGTGCTGTGCTGCACATGATGCAAGCAGACTTGGGGTACATGTGACCTAGTGAGACACCAGCAGGGGCGGCCAAGGAAGTGCTTGTACCACCCCTCTCACAACCCAGGCAGTGCAACTCATAGCTCCAGGTGAGACCCCTTCCTTCTGCTTGAGGAGCGGAGAGGGAAGAAACAAGAAGACTTTCTCTTGCAACTTGGAAACCGGCTCAGCCACAGTAGGATAGGGCACTGGGCAGAGTCCTCAGGCCCCCATTCCAGGCCCTGGCTCCTAAATGACAATTCTAGACACATCCTGGGCCAGAAGAGAACCTGCTGCTTTGAAAGGAAGGACTCAGTCCTGGAAGGATTCATCACACACTGACTGAAGAGTCCTTGGACCCTGAATAATCAGGAGTGTTAGCCCAGTAGTACTCACTGTGAGCCTTGGGTAACACTAAGAAATATATTGGCTTCAGGTGTGGCCCAGCATTATTCTCAGCTATGGTGGCTACAGAGAAGGGCCCCTTCTGCTTGAGAAAAGGAGAGGGAAGAGTAAAGGGGACTTTGTCTTGCAGCTTAGGTATCAGCTCAGCCACAGTGGAGTAGAGCACGAAGCAGTCTCTTTTGGTCCTTGATCCCAGGCCTTGGCTCTTGAACAGCATTTCTGGACCTTCCCTGCACCAAAGGGGGTACCACTGCCCTGAAGGGACAGTCCCAGGCCTGGCAGCATTCACTACAAGCTGACTGAAGAGTCATTGGCCCTTGAGTGAATATCAGCAGTAGGCAGGCAATACTTGCTATGTGCCTGGTGTGGTGGTGACCATGGGGAAAGATTCCCCAGCTCATAAAAAGGGGAAGAAAGAGTGGGAAGGGTTTTGTCTTGTGGCTTGGGTGCCAGCTCAGCCCTAGTAAAATAGAGCACTGGGTAGATTCCTAAGGCTTCTGACTCCAGGCCCTGGCTCCTGTATGGTATCTCTGGAGCCACCTGGGGACTGGGGGAGCTCACCACCCTGAAGGGAAAGACACAAGCTTGGCTGGCTTTGCCACCTGCCGATTGTAGAGCCCTAGGGCCTTGAGCAAATATAGATGGTAGCCAGGCAGTGGTCACCGCAGGCCTTGGGTGAGACTCAGTACTGTGCTGGTTTCAGGTCTGACCCAGGAAAGTCCTAGTGGTGGTGGCCACGGTGGTGCTTGTGTTACCTCATCCCAGCTCCATGCAGCTCAGCGTGCACACACACACACACACACACAGAGAGAGAGAGAGAGAGAGAGGCTCCATTTGTTTGGGAGAAAATAAAGGGAAGACAACAAGAGTCTCTGCCTTGTAATCCAGAGAATTCTTCCAGATCTTATCAAAGACCATGAAGGCAGCACTTCTACCAGTCTGCAAGAGCTACAGTATTACTGGACTTGGGGTATCCCCTAATGCAGATACAGCTGCAGTGACAAAAACCTTAGATCACAACACCTAAATCCCTTCAAATATCTGGAAAGCCTTCCCAAGAAGGCATGCACAAACAACCCCAGACTATGAAGACTACAATAAATACCTAACTCTTCAATGCCCAGACACAGATGAATATGCACCAGCATCAAGATCATCCAGGAAAACAAGACTTCACCAAATGAACTAAATAAGGCATCAGGGACCAATCCCAGGGATACAGAGATATGTGACCCTTCAGACAGAGAATTCAAAATAGCCGTTTTGAGGAAACTCAACAAAATTCAAGATAACTCAGAAAAGGAATTCAGAATCCTATCAGATACATTTTTTAAAAGATTGAAATAATTTAAAATAATTGGGAAGAAATTCTGTAGTGGAAAAGTGCAATTGGCATGCTGAAGAATGCATGAGTCTCTCAATAGCAGAATTGATCAAATAGAAGAAAGAATTAGTAAGCTTGAAGACAGGCTATTTGAAAATACACAGTCAGAGGAAACAAAAGGAAAAGAATGAAGCATCCCTACAAGATCAAGAAAATAGCCTCAAAAGGGCAAAGCTAAAAGTTTTGGCCTCAAAGAGGATGTAGAGAAAGAGATGGGGGTTGAAAGTTTAGTCAAAGAAATAATAACAGAGAACTTCCCAAACCTATAGAAATATATTAATATTCAAGTACAAGAAGGTAATAAAAGATAATAGAACACCAAGCAGATTTAACCAAAAGACTGCCTCAAGATATTTAATAATCAAACTCCTCCCAAAAGTCAAGGGCAAAGAAAGGATCCTGAGAACAGCAAGAAAAAAGAAGCAAATAACATGCAATGAAGCTCTAATACATCTGGCAGCAGACTTGTCAGTGGAAATCTTACAGGCCAGGAGAGAGTAGCATGAATTAGTTAAAGTGCTGAAGGAAAAAACTTTTATCCTAGAATAGTATACCCAGTGAAAAAATATCCTTTAAACATAAAGGATAAATAAAGGTTGTCCCAGATAAACAAACAAACAAAACAAAAGGTAACTGAGGTGATGGATATGTTAATTCGCTTGATTTAATCATTTTACAATTATATATACATCAAAACATCATGTTGTACACCATGAAAAATATACAGTTTTTGTCAGGTATATATTTAAAATGCCAGGAGAAGAAAAGGAATATGGCAAAAGTGATGTCATTTCCAAGATCAGGTTACAAAAAGACCGTGGCTTTCCTGTCTCTCACTTTGAGAAAAGCATGCTACCATGCTGTCAGTTGCCCTGTGGAGAGGCCTACATGGCAAGAAACTGAGGGAGGCTTCTGTCCAGTAACTAACAAGGCTCTAAGACCTTCAGTCTCATAGCCCATGAAGAACTGAACCTGCCAACAACTATGTAAGTGACTTTGGAAGAAAATCCTTCCTTGGTTGAGTCTTCAAAGGAGACGTTAGCTCTAGCCAACACCTTGGCCATACCCTTGTAAGAGACCTTGAGCCAGGGGCACATAACTTTGCCACACCCAGATTCCTGACCCACAGAAACTGGGATAATAAATGTTTGTGGTTTTAAGCTTTAAGTTTTTAGATAAAACCAAAAAGGCTTTACTAAGACTTATCAAATAATTATTAAATATACAAATTACTCTTTTACTTAGAGGTACCTTGTTTAACTCAACATATTAAGCAAAAATCATGATATAGAAAATAGATATTTTAATTTTAATACATCTTTACCAATAAAACATTTTTATTAAATGCTTTTATATTATCACATGCTTTGAATATAATTTTACCAAAACTATAGAGCTGCAGATTTAGCAATTTATAGAAAATATTGGCCGAGTGCTGTAATCCCAGCACTTCGGGAGGCTGAGGTGGGCAGATCACTTGAGCTCAGGAGTTCAAGACCAGCCTGGGCAACATAGCAAAACCCCATCTCTACAAAAAATGTAAAAATTAGCCAGGTGTGGTGGCATGCACTCATAGTCCCAGCTACTCAGGAAGTTGAGGGGGGACTATCACTTGAGCCTGGGAGGCGGAGGTTGCAGTAAGCTGAGATAGCACCACTGCACTCCAGCCTGGGTGACAGAGTGGGAGCCTGTCTCAAAAACTATATCTATATCTATAGATGGATAGATAGATAGATAGATAGATAGATAGATAGATAGATAGATATCTGTCATAGCCTAACTGGCATAATAATTTTCATTTCCAAACCAATTGGCTAAATCACACTTACTTATTTTCTGTCTCAAAAAATATGGTTTGATTTTTCAGCTCAATAAATATGTCAATAGTATTCATGTCCTTTGCCCACTTTGGAAAACAGTATGAAGATTCCTTAAAGAGCTAAAAGTAAAACTACCATTTGATCCAGCAATCCCCCTACTGGGTAGCTACCAAGAGGAAAAGAAGTTATTATAAGAGAAAGACACTTGCACACACATATTTATAGCAGCACAATTTGCAATTGCAAAAATATGGAATCAGCCTAAATGCCCATCAACCAATGAGTGGATAAAGAAAATGTGGTATATATACACCACGGAATACTACTTCACCATAAAAAAGAATGAAATAATGGCATTTACAGCAACCCAAACAGAATTGGAGACCATTGTTCTAACTGAAGTAACTCAGGAATGGAAAACCAAATATCGTATGTTCTCATTTATAAGTAGAAAATAAGCTATGAGGACACAAAGGCATAAAAATGATACAATGGACTTTGGGGACTTGGGGGGAATGGTGGGAGGGGGGTGAGGGATAAAAGACTACCCATTGGGTACAGCATACATTGCTGGGGTTATGGGTGCACCAAAATCTCAGAAATCACCACCACTAAAGAACTTATCCATGTAACCAAAAACCACCTGTTTCCCAAAAACTATTGAAATTTTAAAAAGCATGGATAATACAAAAAAAGTCAATACTTATCCGTGTCATGACCATCTCATGAGTAAATTCTAATTGTAGGATGGATAGACAGCTAGAAAGATATAGATAGACCTTTTGGAAGATGGCCAAATAGGAACAGCTCCAGTCTGCAGCTCCCAGCATGATCGACAGAGAAGACGGGTGATTTCTGCATTTCCAAATGATGTACCTGGTCCATCTCATAGGGACTGGTTTGACAGTGGGTGCAGCCCATGGAGGGCAAGCCGAAGCAGGGTGGCACGTTGCCTTACCCTGGAAGCGCAAAGGTTCGGGGGATTTCCCTTTCCTAGTCAAGGGAAGCCGAGAAAGCTTACCTGGAAAAACGTGGCACTCCCACCCAAATACTGTGCTTTTCCCAAGTTTTAGCAAACTGCAGACAAGGTGATTCTCTCCCATGCCTGGCTCAGTGGGTCCCACGCCCACAGAGCCTTGCTCACTGCTAACGCAGCAGTCTGAGATTGATCTGCCAGGCTGCAGCCTGGCTGTGGGAGGTGTGTCCGCCATTGCTGAGGCTTGAGTAGGTAAGCAAAGCACCCAGGAAGCTCGAACCGGGCGGAGCCCACCATAGCTCAACAAGGCCTACTGCCTCTAGAGTCCACCTCTGTGGGTAGGGCATAGCTGAACAAAAGGCAGCAGACACCTTCTGCAGACTTAAACATCCCTGTCTGACAGCTCAGAAGAGAGTGGTGGTTCTCCCAGCACAGCGTTTGAGTTCTGAGAATGGACAGACTGCCTCCTCAAGTGGGTCCCTGAACCCGTGTAGCCTAACTGGGAGACACCTCCCAGTATGGGCTGACAGACACCTCATATAGGCGGCTGCCCCCTGCGACAAAGCTTCCAGAGGAAGAATCAGGCCAGCAATATTTGCTGTTCTGCAGCCTCCGCTGGTGATACCCAGGCACACCGGGTCTGGAGTGGACCTCCAGCAAACTCCAACAGACCTGCAGCTGAGGGACCTGACTGTTAGAAGCAAAACTAACAAATAGATAGGAATAGCATCAACATCAACAAAAAGGTCATCTACACAAAAACACCATCTGTAGCTCACCAACATCAAAGACCAAAGGTAGAAAAAAATCACAAAGATAGGGAGAAACCAGAGCAGAAAAGTGGAAAACTCTGAAAATCAGAGCACCTCTCTCCTCCAAAGAATTGCATCTCCTCGCCAGCAACCAAACAAAGCTGGATGGAGAATGATTTTGACAAGTTGACAGAAATAGGCTTCAGAAGGTCAGTAATAACAAACTTTTCCGAGCTAAAGGAAGATGTTCGAACCCATTGCAAGGAAGCTAAAAACCTGGAAAAAAGATTAGACAAATGGCCAACTAGAATGAACAGTGTAGAGAAGACCTTAAATGACCTGGTGGGGCTGAAAACCAGGGCACGAGAAATTCATGACGCATGCACAAGGTTCAATAGCCGATTTGATCAAGTGGAAGGAAGGGTATCAGTGATTGAAGATCAACTTAATGAAACAAAGTGAGAAGACAAGGTTAGAGAGAAAAAGAGTAAAAAGAAACAAACAAAGTCTCCAAGAAATATGGGACTATGTGAAAAGAATAAACCTATGTTTGATTGGTGTACCTGGAAGTGATGGGGAGAATGGAACCAAGTTGTAAAACACTCTTCAGGATGTTATCCAGGAGAACTTCCCCAACCTAGCAAGGCAGGCCAACATTCAAATTCAGGAAATACAGAGAACATCACAAAGATACTCTTTGAGAAGAGCAACCCCAAAACACATAATTGTCAGATTTACCAAGGTTGAAATGAAGGAAAACGTCTTAAGGGCAGCCAGAGAGAAAGGTCGAGTTACCCACAAAGGGAAGCCCAACAGACGTTACCCACAAAGGGAAGCCCAACAGACTAACAGTGGATTTCTTGGCAGAAAGACTGCAAGCCAGAAGACAGCGGGGGCCAATATTCAACTTTCTTAAAGAAAAGAATTTTCAACCCAGAATTACATATCCACCCAAACTAAGCTTCACATGTGAAGGAGAAGTAAAATCCTTTACAGACAAACAAATGCTGAGAGATTTTTATCACCACTAGTAGTGGCCTGCCTTACAAGAGCTCCTGAAGGAAGCACTAAGCATGGACAGAAACAACTGGTACCAGCCACTGCAAAAACATGCCAAATTGTAAAGACCACCAATGCTATAAAGAAACTGCATCAATTAACGGGCAAAATAACAAGTGAACATCATAATGACAGGATCAAAATCAAACATAACATTATTAACCTTAAATGTAAATGGGCTAAATGCCCCAATTAAAAGACACAGACTGGCAAATTCGATCAAGAGTCAAGATCCATGAGTGTGCTGTATTCATGAGACCCATCTCACGTGCGAAGATGCACATAGGCTCAAAATAAAGGGTTGGAGGAACATCTACGAAGCAAATGGAAAGCAAAAAAATGCAGGGGTTGCAATCCTAGTCTCTGATAAAACAGACTTTAAATCAACAAAGATCTAAAGAGACAAAGAAGGCCATCACATAATGGCAAAGGGATCAATTCAACAAGAAGAGCTAGCTATCCTAAATATATATGCACCCAATACAGGAGCACCCAGATTCATAAAGCAAGTCCTTAGAGACCTACAAAGAGGCTTAGACTCCCACACAATAATAATGGGAGACTTTAACACCCCACTGTCAATATTAGACAGATCAATGAGACAGAAGGTTAACAAGGACCTCCAGGATCTGAATTCAGCTCTGCAACAAGCAGACCTAATAGACATCTACAGAACTCTCCACCCCAAATCAACAGATTATGCATTCTTCTCAGCACCACATCGCACTTATTCTAAAATTGACCACATAATTGGAAGTAAAACACTTCTCAGCAAATGTAAAAGAACAGAAGTCACAACAAACTGTCTCTTAGACCACAGTGCAATCAAATTAGAACTCAGGATTACGAAAGTCACTCAAAACCGCACAACTACATGGAAACTGAACAACTTGCTCCTGAATGACTACTGGGTAAATAACAAAATGAAGGCAGAAATAAAGTTGTTCTTTGAAACCAATGAGAACAAA
>NW_012116999.1:2272858-2274649 GCF_000951035.1 Colobus angolensis palliatus
CATCTACAGAACTCTCCACCCCAAATCAACAGAATATACATTCTTCTCAGGACCACATCACACTCATTCCAAAACTGACCACATAGTTGGAAGTAAAGCACTCCTCAGCAAATGTAACAGAACAGAAATCACAACAAACTGTCTCTCAGACCACAGTGCAATAAAATTAGAACTCAGGAATAAGAAACTCACTCAAAACTGCACAACTACATGGGAACTGAGCAACCTGCTCCTGAATGACAAGTGAGTAAATAACAAAATGAAGGCAGAGATAAAGATGTTCTTTGAAACCAATGAGAACAAAGACGCAACATACCAGAATTTCGGGCACATTTAAAGCAGTGTGTAGAGGGAAATTTATAGCGCTAAATGCCCACAAGAGAAAGCAGGAAAGATCAAAAATTGACACCCTAACATGACAATTAAAAGAACTAGAGAAACAAGAGTAAACAAATTCAAAATTAGGCAAGAAGAAGGCAAGAAATAACTAAGATCAGAGCAGAACTGAAGGAGATAGAGACATAAAAAACCCTTCAAAAAATCAATGAATCCAGGAGTTGGTTTTTTGAAAAGATCAACAAAATCGATAGACCACTAGCAAGACTAATAAAGAAGAAAAGAGAGAAGAATCAAACAGACGCAATAAAAAATGATCAAGGGGATATCACCACTGATACCACAGAAACACAAACTACCATCAGAGAATACTGTAAACATCTCTATGCAAATAAACTAGATAATCTAGAAGAAATGGATAAATTCCTGGACACTCTCCCAAGACTAAACCAGGAAGAAGTTGAATCTCTGAATAGACCAATAAATAACAGGCTCTGAAATTGAGGCAATAATTAATAGCCTACCAACCAAAAAAACTCCAATATCAGATGGATTAACAGCCGAATTCTACCAGAGGTACAAAGAGGAGCTGGTACCATTCCTTCTGAAACTATTCCAATCAATAGAAAAAGATGGAATCCTCCCTGACTCATTTTATGAGGCCAACATCATACTGATACCAAAGCCTGGCAGAGACCACAAAAAAAGAGAATTTTAGACCAATATCCGTGATGAACACTGATGTGAAAGTCCTCAATAAAATACTGTCAAACCGAATCCAGCATCACATCAAAAGGCTTATCCTCCATGATCAAGTTGGCTTCATCCCTGGGATGCAAGGCTGGTTCAATATATACAAATCAATAAATGTAATCCATCACGTAAACAAAAACAATGATAAAAAACACATGATTATCTCAATAGATGCAGAAAAGGCCTTCGACAAAATTCAACACCCCTTCATGCTAAAAACTCTCAATAAACTAGGTACTGATGGAACATATCTCAAAATAATAAAAGCTATTTATGACAGACTCACAGCCAATATCATACTGAATGGGAAAAACCTGGAAGCATTCCCTTTGAAATCTGGCACAAGATATGGATGCCCTTCTTTCACCACTCATATTCAACATAGTGTTGCAAGTTCTTGCCAGGGCAATCTGGCAAGAGAAAGAAATAAGGGTATTCAATTAGGAAATGAGGAAGTCAAATTGTCCCTGTTTGCAGATGACATGACTGTATATTTATAATACCCCATGGCCTCAGCCCAAAATCTCCTTAAGCTGATAAGCAACTTCAGAAAAGTCTCAGTATACATAATCAATGTGTAAAAATCACAACATTCTTATGCACCAATAACAGACAGACAGAGAGCCAAATCAGAAGTGAACTCCAATTCACAACTGCTACAAAGAGAATAAAATACCTAGGAATCCAACTTACAAGGGATGT
>NW_012116999.1:2275988-2290558 GCF_000951035.1 Colobus angolensis palliatus
TATGCAGCCAACAGACACATAAAAAAATGCTCATCATCACTGGTCATCAGAGAAATGCAAATCAAAACCACAATGAGATACCATCTCACACCAGTTAGAATGGCAATCTATTAAAGAGTCAGGAAACCACAGATGCTGGAGAGGATGTAGAGAAATAGGAATGCTTTTACACTATTGGTGGGAGTGTAAATTAGTTCAACCATTGTGGAAGACAGTATGGCAGTTCCTCAAGGATCTAGAACTAGAATTACCATCTGACCGTTACTGGGTATATGCCCAAGGGATTATAAATCATGCTACTATAAAGACACATGCATACTTATGTTTATTATGGCACTATTCACAATAGCAAAGACTTGGAACCAACCCAAACATCCATCAATAATAGACTGGGCAAAGAAAATATGGCACATATATACCATGGAATACTATGCAGCCATAAAAAATGATGAGTTCATGTCCTTTGCAGGGACATGGATGAAGCTGGAAACCATCATTCTCAGCAAACTAGAAAACCAAACACTGCATGTTCTCACTCATAGGTGGGAATTGAACAATGAGATCACTTGGACACAGGGCGGGGAACATCACACACTGGGGCCTGTTGAGGGGTGCGGGACTTGGGGAGGGATAGCATTAGGAGAAATACCTAATGTAAATGATGAGTTGATGGGTGCAGCAAACCAACATGGCACATGTATACCTATGTAACAAACCTGCAGGTTGTGCACATGTACCCTACAACTTAAAGTATAATAATAAAAATTAAATAAATAAAGAAAGATATAGATAGAACATGCAGGCTTGCTATGAGCTTGTCACCATTATGAAATTAGGTGATATAGATAGTTCTTCTAATGTTACATTGTCTTTTTTGCTTTTCCTTTACAGAATTCTCCCTCAGGAGTGATATATTATTTGGGCAATAGTTGAGAAATGTAAAGAGGAGGTCATTAAAAGAAAATTATCATCACTCTTGTAATGCCATTACAAATTATCCCAGTATCCCCCAAACCAGATAAAACACTATGTTTCTAATTCTAAGCTTCACCCTTAATAAAAATATGTATAAGGTGCAGAGTGATTTTTAAAAAGTCAATGATGCATGTATGGTACAGTAATTAACGGTGCCATCTTAATATTTTAATGGCATGGATTTTTTTTATTGCTTTGTGAAGTCTTTGGATTCCTTATCTAGGATTATACTTTGAAATATATAAAAATATAATTTGCTTTGCAGAAATTGACAAGCTGCTCCTAAAATTCATATACAAATATAAGGGACCCCAAAGAGCCAATACAATCTTGAAAAATATCAATGAAGTTTGAAGTTTATCAATGAAGTTTGAATTTTCCAAATTTCAAAACTTACTACAAAGCTATAGTAATCAAAACGGTGTGATAGTGGCATAAGAATTGCCATAAAGACCAATAGAATTAAAGGTCCAGAAGAAATAATTTTTTGAGTTTCTGTCAAGGGTACCAAGACAATTCAATGGAGAAAGACTAGTCTTTTTTAACAAATGGTGCTGAGACAACTGGATTTCCACATGCAAAAGAGTAAAGTAGGGCTCCTTTTTCACACCATACACAAAAACTAAATCTATATTGAGCACAGACCTAAATGTAAGTGATAAAACTCTTAGAAGAAAACCTAGGAGTAAATCTTTGTGATCATGGGTTAGACAATGATTTCATAGATATGACACTGGAAGCAAAAGTGATAAAACAGATGATTCATAGTTGAGTTTCATTGAAGTTAAAAACTTTTTGCCTCAACACATACTATCAAGAAATCAGAAGACAGCCCACAGAATAGAAAAGAATATTTGCAAATCATAGATCTAATAAGTAACTAGTATCCAGAACACACAATGTTTACAACTCAATATACAAAGACAACCTGATTTTTTAAGTGGGCAAAAGATATGAAATGATATTTCTCCAAATAAGATATACAAATGGTCAATGAGCACACTGTAACATCCTCAACATCATTCAGCATTAGGAAAATGCAAATTAAAACCAGAATGAGATACCACCACTTCACACTAGATGGCTATAATAAAAAACATGGACAGTAACAAATGTTGGTGAGGATGTGGAGAAATTGGAACCCTCATATATTGCTGATGGGAAAGTAAAACTGTATAGCCTCTTTGGGAAACAATAGGGATATCCCTCAGACAGTTAAACATACAGTTATCATATAACCCAGCAATTCTATTCATAGGTATATACTCAAGAGAATTAAGAACATATACTTCCATAAAAACTTGTACACAAATACTCATAGGAGAATTGTTCAAAATGTTCACAATAGCAAAGAGTGGAAACAACCCAAATAACCATCAATTGATTAATGGATAAACAAGATGTCTATGCAAGGAAATATTATTCAGCCATGGAAAGGAATGAAGTACTGACACGTTATAACATGGGTGAACCTTGAAATCATTATGCTAGGTGTAAGAATACACACGTAAGGGACCAATATTTTATGATTCCATTTGTATGAAATGTTCAAAACAGATAAATTAGTGGAGATGAAAGTAGATTGATTAGTAGTGGTTGACAGAGACAAGAAAGGGCCTCAAGAGGGGAGTGCTGGAAAGTAACTGCCAATAAGTTTATTTTTGGAGTGATGAGAATATTTTAAATCTAGATAGTGGTGATGGATGCTGAACTCTGTGAATATATAGCTGACCCTTGAACAATGCACGGGTTAGGGGTGCTGATCCTTCGTGCAGTCAATAATCTGCTTATAACTTTTGGTTTCCCCAAAACTTAACTACTAATATACTAATAGCCTATTTTTGATGGGAAGCCTTACTGATAACAGTCAATTAACACATATTTTGTATGTTATACATATTATATACTGTATTCTTCTTCTTCTTCTTCTTCTTCTTCTTCTTCTTATTATTATTATTATTATTATTATTATTTTGAGACGGAATCTCACTCTGTCACCCAGGCTGGAGTGCAGTGACGTGATCTCGGCTCATTGCAACCTCCACCTCCTGTGTACAAGTGAGTCTCCTGCCTCAGCCTCCCGAGTAGCTGGGATTACAGGTATGCACCACCATAAAAGCAAATTTAGTAGAGAGGGGGTTTCACCATGTTGGCCAGGCTAGTCTCGAACTCCTGACCTCAAGTCTTCCTCCCACCTCGGCCTCCCAAAGTGCTGGGATTACAGGCATGAGCAACGATGCCTGGCTAATTTTTGCATTTTTAGTAGAGACAGGGTGTCACCATATTGGCTAGGCTGGCCTCAAACTCCTGACCTTATGATCCACCTGCCTCAGCCTTCCAAAGTGCTGGGATTACAGGCATGATATATACTGTATTCTTATGATGAAGTAAGGTAGACAAAAGAAAATGTTATTAAGAAAATCATAACAAAGAAAAATATATTTACTATTCATTAAGTGGAAGTGAATCATCATGAAGGTCTTCATCCTTATCATCTTCACATTGAGTAGGCTGAAGAGGAAGGGAAAGAGGAGTGGCTGATCTTGCTGTCTTAGGGGTAGCAGAGACAGAAGAGGTGGAAGAGGTGAAATGGGAGGCAGAAGAGGCAGGTAACCTCAGCGTGAGATTTTGCTTTTTCATTTCTGTAAAAGTTTTTCTATATGGTACCAATCCTTCCACCATTTGCTTTAGTTTTCATGCCCATATCATAGAAGGGTCCCCGTCATAATGAAGTCAAAAGCAGTCTTGAATAATCAGAACTCTTCTGCCAGGTTGCCTAATGTTAATTTGTTTTCTGGCACTGCTTCTTCATCTTCCTCATTGTCTGTCACTGGTTCAGAAGCACTTATCTCCATCAAGTGATCTTCTGTTAATTCCTCTGCTGTGGTATTGGTA
The DNA here is from genome assembly GCF_000951035.1 of Colobus angolensis palliatus. Taxonomy (NCBI): domain Eukaryota; kingdom Metazoa; phylum Chordata; class Mammalia; order Primates; family Cercopithecidae; genus Colobus; species Colobus angolensis. Next base: position 2,279,859 of record NW_012116999.1, read on the forward strand.
TCTGTTAGCTCTTGAATTTCTCCAAGACCCATACCTTGAAACCCTTCATTTATCACCCTTTTTTTTTTCCACTTCCACAATTCCATTCATGATTTCCCTGATTGGCTCTGTCATAAATCCTGTGAATTCATGCACAATATCTAGGCACAGTTTTCTGTAGCAGGAATTTACTGTTATGGGCTTTGAAGGTTTTTACGGCTTTTTCCATAACAAAGGTGGCATCCTCAATGGTGTAATCCTTCCAGACTTTCATAGTGTTCTCTTTATCAAGGTTTTCTTCCATAGCATTGACAGCACCTTCCATAGAATATCATGTGAAAAGAGCCTTAAAAGTCCTGATGGCCTCCTGATCTAGAAGCTGGATTCAAGGTGTTGTATTTTGGGTCAAGTAGACCACTTTGATGTCTTTGGTGTTGAATTCACAGAATTCTAAGTGGCCAGGGGGCATTTTCCAATATCAAAAGATCTTTAAAAGGCAATCCCTTACTAGCAAGGTACTTCCTGACTTCAGGGACAAAGCATTGAAGGAAGCTATCCAGAAAAAGAGTTCTCATTGTCCAGGCCTTCTAGTACAAACAAAAGACCAGCAACTGGGCTTTATTTTTTTCCTTCAGTGCTGAGGGGTTAAAAGGTTTATAGATAAGGGCAGTCTTGATCATCAATCCAACTGCATTTGCACAAAAGAGTAGAGTTAGCCCATCTCTTCTTGCCTTTAATCCTGGGGCCCACTTCTCTTCCTTACTAATAATTGTCCTTTGTGGCATATTCCCCCCAAGAATAGAACACGTTCATCTGCATTAAAAAACCTATTCAGGCAGATATCCTTTCTCTTCAAGAAGAGTCTGCGAATTCGTCAGCTACCTCTTCATCAGCAGAAGCTGCTTCTCCTGTTATCTTGACATTTTTAAAGCCAAACCTCTTTCTAAAATTATCAAACCATCTTTTGCTGGCATTAAATACTCCAGCTTGAGATCTTTCACCTTCCTTTTTTGCTTTAAGTGTTCATATAACGACTTCACTTTTATTTGAATCATATTAGAATCTATAGGTATGCCTTCCTTATAGCAATCCTGTACCCATATAAAAGGTGCATTTTCAAGATGAGATAATAAAGGTATTTTGCAAAAAGTGCAAAGTTTTTGCACATGCTGGAATAGCTGCAGTGGCAGCTTCACAAATTTCCTTTTTTTTTTTTTTTTTTTTGGAATAGCTGCAGTGGCAGCTTCACAAATTTCCTTTTTTTTTTTTTTTTTTTTACAATGCTCCTTATGCTGAATCCATTTATCTTGAAATAGCAGGCAACCACAGCTGCAGACCTCAATCTACAATACATATCAAGAAATTCAACATTTTCTTGTAATGTCATAACATTTCTGTTTCTTGGGAGTGTTATGCCCAGACCGCTTATTCCCCAAAGAAGACCACCAGAGTCCAGAGTCAAAGCCAAGTGGCAAGGATCTTTACTGCAAGTTCGAACTTGGTCCCTCCGTTCCACAACATACAAGAGGGCCCCAAACAATGCATGTGCTCGCTTTTTATAGCCTGATGTAAACAGGATATGTAAGGTTACAGAGGAACAAGGGAATTCTTTTGGTTACAGCATTGCAATTGGTTTACATTTTAAGTTATACATTCAGCAGTTTTCTATTGGGTCCTGGGCTTTCATTAAAACTACAAACGGCTGTGTCATTATCAGGGATTTTTTCCAGGTGGTGTTTGTACTGGGCTCAGGAAGTTGAGAGATATGAGAGATATATGGTGTTTGTACTGGGCTCAGGAAGTTGAGAGATATATGGTGTTTGTACTGGGCCCAGGAAATTGAGAGATATATGGTGTTTGTACTGGGCCCAGAAATTGAGAGATATATGGTGTTTGTACTGGGCCCAGGACTGAGGAATGTGCCTGATTTCTTTCAGGAGTACTTCCAGCATTGCTAGTGGCACTTCATATGGCCCCCCTGGTGTTATTCAATGTTTGCAGTATTGCACTAAATACAATAAAAATATGCCAAAACCACAAGAGATCACTTTTTACTGCAATATGCAATTTATTGGAGTAATTGTTGATGTGGAGATGACAAGTGGCACACAGCATTTTAAATGGACACTCACAACACCTGAGCTCACCACAATGGCAACAGGAGGTAGATACAAAATTTTTATAGCAGTAGAGTATGTATTACACTTAATTTCATGTGTTTGTGATTTAATACTTCATCTTTACATTTGTTTACATTTCTCTCGACTGCAAATGGTGTCATGTATGCTTTATGTGTGCATACAATTTGATAAATTTTAACTTTTTATAATAGTTGTGTATATTTTATGGTAGTAAATGATAGACTAGTATCACACATATTTTATGCATTCAGGATATATCCTTTTTTTCTTAATTTTTCAATATTTCTAGGCTCTGTGGTTCATCTATGAGTTATTTCAAATTGTTGAAAATATCCAAATAATTTGCCAATAAATTTATTTTTTGGAAATCCACATGAGTGGGCTGACACACCATTCACATGCTATTCAAGGGTCACCTGTATTAAAATCTCTTGAAATGTACATTTTAAAGGATTAATTTTATGATGTATATAATATATCTCAATAAAGCTGTTGCTAAAAAATAAACTCATAAAAGAAAACACAGTAGTAAATCTTCATGCCCTAATGTTATGCAAAAGTTTGTTCGATTAATACAGCAAAAACATACACAACAAAAGAGAAAATAGATAAATTGAGCTACATCAAAATAAAATATATAGAATTAAAAAAGAAAGAAATGTTGAAATACAGTCATCAAAATATTTTTAAACACAAATTTGTGATATGATAATATATGTGCTTCTTTATTAATTCATTAAATAACAAAATCTACCAGTGGATCTAATAAGTACCTAATTTTATCTAAAGGCTTTATTTTTATTTTGAACTTACTGTGCACTTGGCCCAAAACCATTTAGTCCCTCCTAGAAAAGATAGAGGTATCTCCACTTTATCCATTAATAGCTAATTAGGATCTTTTATTCAGAAATACGCAATGAGGATCTCAGAAATCAACAGAATCCTCTACTTTAGTAGTTCTTAATCATTTGGGGATGTGCATTTTCCTTTGAAAATATATTGGGAATCCAGAAAAATGCAAAACTTTCAATATTTTACATACAAGTTTAGTAGATCCATTGACTCCATTAACTTTATTCATAGAATCAAGTTTAACAATCCCTGTTTCATTAAATGACGTTATTGGACTCAATCTGCTAATCCTTTAATATGACAGCTAAGGACTGCTACCTTGGAGAGCAAAATGAAAGGCTTCATGGAATATCTGAACGGCCAAAGAGAAAATTCTAGGATTTACTGACAGACTGAATGGTCACTCAAAAACCACTGTAAGCCAACATTGTAAGGCATAGTTTTCCTTTTAAAAATCTCATGTGCAAGTAAAGAAAGAGATTTTTATTTTTTTAAAGTGGCAATTTTTTAACAGCACAGCAGCCTAAGGCAACAAGGCCAGTTAGGGCTAAAAAGAGGCTGACAAAAAAATGTAAAGGAAAACATGGGTAACAAGATGTTCATAGGGGGCTTTGAAAACCTCCAACAGAGTCCTAGGGATCTAGAAGGCCGTAGACATGTACAGGGCTGTGTGCATGCCCAGAAACATCTGAGAAGGCCCTAATCTCTCCCTTCTGGCTAATCTTGAGCTCTGCACAAGCAGTAAGGAAAGGCCAAGGCAGAGTTTTAAACTGAAGGAGCTTTGAAGCTGTGTCACAATACATGAGCATCTCAGCAAAGACTGGTAGAACTATTGATTCAAGGCATTTGATAAAATCACTGTGCAATCACTAACTGAGCACTAGACTGAGAATAGACTTCAATGGCTTTGTAAGACAAAGAATACAGGCTTATAATAATCAGTCAAAGAAAGTCACTAAACAAGCACCAACAAAAACAAAACCTGGTGGGAGTGGCTCAAATTTCCAGAGTAATCACATTAAATGTTTTAAAATGTCTAGTTTTATAAAATACAAAACATGCAAAAAAGCAAGAAAGTATGGCCCATATATAGGAAAAAAATATACCAATAGAAACTGTACTTGAAGAAGACAAGATGTTGGATTTACTAGACAGAGACTAAACCAGCTACTTTAAATATGTTTTAAATATGACATATCCTATGTCAAAGAACTATAGGAAACCATGTTTAAAGAATTAAAGGAAACCATGAGAATTTTTCAACAAATAGAGAATATTAATAAAGTGATAGAGGTGATAAAAAGAGAATCAAATTGAAATTCTGGATTTGAAAAGCACGATAACAGAATGAAAAAGTCACTACAGAGGCTCAATAGCAGATTTGAACTGACACAAAGAATCAACAAACTGGAAGATGGATCAATTAAGACTTCTAGTCTGGGGAACAGAAAGACAAAAGGGTGAAGAAAACTGAACAGAACTTCAAAGACTTGTGGGACATCAGATGTACCAACATATACATGATGGATGTCCCAGGAGGCAAGGATAAATGAGAAGAAAGAATATTTGAAGGAATAATGGACAAAATCTTACCAAATTTGGTGAAAAAAATTAATCTATACATCTAAGAGTTCAAATAACCCCTACCAGGATAAATACAAAGATATTTACATCATAGTCAAACTGACAAAGTGAATCTTGAAAGCAGCAAGAGAAAAATTATTATGTCACGTACAGGAGATCTTCAATATGACAACAACTAATTTTTTTAAAATCAGAAACCATGGGCACTAGAAGTCATTGTGATGACATATACAAAATATTTAAAGCAAAAACTACCAAACAAAACTATTTATAAATAACTAAATGGGATTTATCTGTGGAATGCAAAGTAACCAATCATATTAACAGTTAAAACAAGAAAAAGCCCATGATCATATCAATTGATGTAGAAAAAGCATTTGACACACTTCAACATACATTTAAGATTTTTTTTTTTTTTTAAAAAGGTCTCAACAAACTAGGAATAGAATGTAACTTCCACAGCCTGATATAAAGAATCCACAAAACCTACAGCTAACATTAAACTTAAGGGTGAAAGATTGAAGGCTTTTTGTCTAAAATCAGTAATACAGATAATATATCTACTCTCACTACTTCTAGTCTATGTTGTGCTGACAATTCTAGACAGTGAAATAAGAAAAAAAAAATTAAGGATATACAGATTGGAAAGGAAGAAGGAAAACTCTATTTCGAAACAATATGATCTTATGTGAATAAATACCTATGAAATCTACAAAAAAACTTCCTAGAACTAAAAATTAGTTTAACAAGACCACAGAATGCAAGGTCAACACACAAATCTCAATATTTACTAGCAATAAACCATTGGTAACTGAAATTTTAAAATATAGCTCCGGCTATTATCTGAATGTTTTGTGTCCCCTTCCCCCAAGTTCATATGTTGAAAACCTAATCATCAATGTGATGGTATTAGATGGGGCTTTTGGGAGATGATAAGATTATAAGGGCAGAGTCTTCTTGACAGGAATTGTGCTCTTATAAAAGAGGACCCAGAGGACACTGCCTTGCCCCCTTTTGCTTCATCATATGAGGTTACATCAAGAAGGCCAGATGACAGCAAATCTGCTGGCACCTTGATCTTGAACTTCCCAGGCTCCAGAATTGTGAGAAATAAATTTCTGTTGTTTACAAGCCACTCAGTTTATGGTATTTTGTTATAGCAGCCCAAATAAACTAAGTCTCATTGATAGTCACTGCAAAGAAAATGAAATACTTAGTTATAAGCTTAACATAATATGTAGAGGACCTGTACACTGAAAACTATAAAACATAATGAAAAAAATGATATACTGTATTTGTGGACTAGAAGACTTAACAGAATAAAGATATCAACAATCTTGACAAAGAAAAAGTGGAAGGAATGGAATTGCGCTACCTAATTTCAACAGTTACTGTATAGCTACAGCCATCAAGACAGAGTGGATGATGCAGAGATGGACATATAGATTAATGTAACAGAACAGAGAATTCAGACATAGACTCACAAAAATATCCCCAACTGATTTTTTCTTTTGCATTAAAAAAATAAGTCTTACTAATATATAATTCACATACAATAATATGTACCCTTTTAAGTTGTATAATTCAGTGGTTTTTAGTATATTTGAATATATGTGCAGCCATTACTACTGTCTAATGCCAGAGCATTTCTCATTTAAAAATGAAGCCCCATACCCCCTATTCCCTTCTCCCACTAGCCCCTAACAGCCACTAATCTACTTTCTATTTTTATGGATTTGTCTATTCTGACCATTTCACAGAAATTGAATCAGAGAATACAGCCTCTTGTGACTGACTGGCTAGTTTCACTTAGCATAACATTTTCGAGGTTCGTCCATGTTGTAGCATGTATCAGTACTTCATTCCTCTTTAATGCCAGATTATATTTCATTGTATGAAATTTTGTTCATCCATTTATTTGTTGATGGACATTTGGGCTATTTTCATTCTTCAGTCATTATAAAAATGCTGTTATGAATATTTGTATACAAGTTTTTGAGTGGAGATATGTTTTCATTTCTCTTGGGTATATACCTAGGAGTGGATTATTTGCTGGGTCATGTGGTAGCTCTACATTTAACAATTTGAGTAGCTACCATATTGCTTTCCAAAGTGGTTATACCATTTTACACACACACGAGCAGTGTATGAGGGGACCAATTTATGTATATCCTCACAAAGAATTGTTATTACCTGTCTTATAATAGTCATCCTAGTGGGTATGAGGTGGTATCACATTGTGGTTTTGATTTGAATTTTCTTAATGACTAATGATGTTGAGAATATTTTCAGGGGCTTATTGGCCATTTATATATCTTCTTTGAAGAAATGTCTATTCAAATGATTTTCCCATTTTTACATTGGTTTGTCTTTTCATTGTTGAGTTGTAATTTTTTTAAATAAATTACCCAGTCTCAGATATTTATTTATAGCAATGCGAGAACAGCCTAATATAGCAAGTGTCACTCAGATCTGCTTTCTTTACAAGAGTTCTGGGAGTGGCTCCTTCGGGACGCTGATGGGACTCTTTCTAGGGATGACTTGTAAAAGGAGGGTTGGTAGGATGAACTACAGCCCCCCTGCAGCTGCAGCTGGTCTTGAGGCTGTAGCTGATATTCATACCCCCGCTCCTCTGCTGTGCATTCTGGTTTCTCCTTACCATCGACGAGTCCCTGTGAAGGTTTAGGTGACTTTCCTAGTGGGGTGACTCAGACTGTCAAAACGGAGGCATTCCGGTTCTTGTTTGCCATATCTTCTTAGGCAAGTAGCTGCTGAACTTGTCCATTTGCCATCGAAATTGTGCGAGGTGGTACTAACAGATGTCCAAGCTGATAATCTGGGTATCAAAAATATGCCTCCTGCCTCCATTGTGTAACAATAGCTGGACTGCCTCTTTATGATAAGAGTCAATCACCCCAACCAGGATCCTTTCCTTGCCTGCTGGTCCTTGGCATGAAGGGCCCAAAGTGCCTAGATGATGATGTAGCTTAAAGTTCAATGAAGACTCTTGCTGTGTTCCCTGGTGGAAAAGTTTCCCCTTTGGGAACCAAGACCTTTGACCCTGTGGGCTACATTTGTGAGAATGAAAACAGAAATTTTTTAAGTGGGTCACTGGGACTGATAGCAAGTGGGGACACTGCTGCTCCCACACCATGGATTCCTCCCCCAGGTATTCTGTTGGGGATACAGCACTATATAATGGTGATTGTTGTGGAGGGTAGTGCTTTTTTTTTTTAATTTAAAATTTTAAGTTCTGGTATACATGTGCAAAATGTGCAGGTTTGTTACATAGGTAAACATGTGCCATGGTGGTTTGATGCACCCATCAACCCGTCATCTAGGTTTTAAGCCCCGCATGCCTTAGGTATTTGCCCTAATGCTCTCCCTCCCCATGCCCCCCAGCCCCTGACAGACCCTGGTATGTGATGTTCCCCTCCCTGTGTCCATGTGTTCTCATTGTTCAACTCCCACTTATGAGTGAGAACATGTGATGTTTGGTTTTCTATTCCTGTGCTAGTTTGCTGAGAATGATGGCTTCCAGTTTCATTCATGTCCCTGCAAAGGACATGATCTCATTCTTTTATATGGCTGCATAGTATTCCATGGTGTATATGTGCCATATTTTCTTTATCCAGTCTCTCATTGATGGGCATTTGTGTTGGTTCCAAGTCTTTGCTATTGTAAATAATGCTGCAGTAAATTATGTGTGCATGTGTCTTTACAGTAGAATGATTTATAATCCTTTGGGTATGTACCCAGTAATGGGATTGTTGCCTCAAATGGTATTTCTGGTTCTAGATCCTTGAGGAATCACCACACTGTCTTCCACAGTGGTTGAACTAATTTACACTCCAACCAACAGTGTAAAAGCATTCCAAGGATAGTGCTTTATCCTCACAGGGTATCACTTCCAAGCTGGCACTTTAGCCAAGCTTTCAATAGGCTGTTCCATTGTTTATGAGGCCAGTAGCTTGGGTGGTGTGCCATATGATGGGTTCAGTGGATTCCATGGTCATGTGACCACTGTTGTGTGTCCTTTGCTGTAAAGTAGGTCCCTTAGTCTGCTGCAGTGATACACGGAATGTCACATTGGTGGATTAAATATAGCATAAGCCTTTGGATGGTCATGTTGGATGAGACTCTGCAGGCAGGAAAGGCAAACCCATACACAGAATACCTGCCTGTTCCTGTGAAAATGAATGGCTGCCCCTTTCATTATGGAAAGGGTTCAATATGGTCAACTTGCCACCGAGTGGCTGGTTGGTATCTTCAAGGGATATTGTTGTACTGAGTTTCAGCAATAGTTTTTGTTGGTGTCATGGTGATTATTTGGCTATGACAGTAGCTTGGGCCCATGGATAGCTTCCTTCTTTGCTTCTATGTCTCCTCTGTTTATGAATCCATTGTGCCAGGACTAGGGTGGCTGATGAGAAAGCTGGCTGACATCAACGGGCTGAGTCATTCCACTTAGTTATTTAATGCCTCTTCAATGGTAGATGCTCTTGGGATCTGTGGAGGAAAAGGATGGAAGCAAAATTGGCAGAAAGAGAAAGTGGGCTGCAGTGTAGTCAAAACCAGTCCTCAGCCAACCCTATGGGGAGTTCTAAAGCTGGGATGATGCTTCAGAGATGTTCCCTGAGGAGGTGAGGGGGTCAGGTCTTTTGTTTTTTTGTTTTTTGTTTTCTTTTTGAGATGTAGTCTTGCTCCGTGGCCCAGGCTGGAGTGCAGTAGAGCAATCTTGGCTCACTGCAACCTCTGCCTCCTGCGTTCAGGTGATTCTCCTGCCTCAGCCTCCCGAGCACCTGGGATTATAGGTGTGAGACACCATACCCAGCTAATTTTTTGTATTTTTAGTAGAGATGGGGTTTCACCATATTGCCAAGGCTGGTCTTGAACTCTTGGCCTCAAGTGATCCCCAGCTTTGGCCTCCCAAAGTGCTGGGATTCCAGGTATGAGCCACCACAGATCAGGTCTTAACAGTCCCACATTGACTAGTTATTTGTTGCAAGCTGTCCCTAGAAGGTGGCAGGACCTTGAATAAAGCAGCTTTCTTTAGCAAGACAGTCACTGAAGAAGACTGTCAGCTTACAAGCTTCCCAAAAGCTGGGGGAATAAATCCTTCAGTCTTTTTTTCCCCTATGTATGTATGTATGTATGTACGTATGTATTTATTATACTCAAAGTTCTAGGGTACATGTGCACAATGCACAGGTTTGGTACATAGGTATACATGTGTCATGTTGGTCTGCTGTACCCATCGACTCATCATTTACATTAGGTATTTCTCCTAATGCTATCCCTCCCCCAACATGAACAGACACTTCTTAAAAGAAGACCTCTATGCAGCCAACAGACACATGAAAAAATGCTCATCATCACTGGTCATCAGAGAAATGCAAATCAAAACCACAATAAGATACCATCTCACGACAGTTAAAATGGCAATCATTAAAAAGTCAGGAAGCAATGGATGCTGGAGAGGATGTGGAGAAATAGGAACACTTTTACACTGTTGGTGGGAGTGTAAATTGGTTCAACCATTGTGGAAGACAGTGTGGCAATTCCTCAAGGATCTAGAACTAGAATTACCATTTGACCCAGCAATCTTATTACTGGGTATATACCCAAAGGATTATAAATCATGCTACTATAAAGACACATGCACATTTATGTTTATTATGGTACTATTCACAATAGCAAAGACTTGGTACCAACCCAAATGTCCATCAATGATAGACTGGATAAAGAAAATGTGGCACATATACACCATGGAATACTACGCAGCCATAAAAACAGATGAGCTCATGTCCTTTGCAGGGACATGGATGAAGCTGGAAACCATCATTCTCAGCAAACTATCACAAGGACAGAAAAATGGCTTTTGTTGCCATTGCTTTTGGTGTTTTAGTCATGAAGTCCTTGCCCATGCCTATGTCCTGAATGATATTGTCTAGGTTTTCTTCTATGATTTTTGTGGTTTTAGGTTGAACATTTAAGTCTTTAATCCATCTTGAATTAATGTTTCTATAAAGTGTGAGGAAGGGGTACAGTTTCAGCTTTCTACATATGGCTAGCCAGTTTTCCCAGCACCATTTATTAAATAGGGAATCCTTTCCCCATTTCTTGTTTCTGTCAGGTTTGTCA
>NW_012116999.1:2291078-2291831 GCF_000951035.1 Colobus angolensis palliatus
TGTTTGTGTCCTCTTTTATTTCATTGAGCAGTGGTTTGTAGTTCTCCTTGAAGAGGTCCTTCACATCCCTTGTAAGTTGGATTCCTAGGTATTTTGTTCTCTTTGCAGCAATTGTGAATGGGAGTTCACTCCTGATTTGGCTGTTTGTCTGTTATTGGTGTATAGGAATTCTTGTGATTTTTGCACATTGATTTTGAATCCTGAGACTTTGCTGAAGTTGCTTATCAGCTTAAGGAGATTTTGGGCTGAGACAATGGGGTATTCTAAATATACAATTATGTCATCTGCAAACAGGGACAATTTGACTTCTTCATTTCCTAATTGAATACCCTTTCTTTCTTTCTCCTGCCTGATTGCCCTGGCCAGAACTTCCAACACTATGTTCAATAGGAGTGGTGAGAGAGGGCATCCTTGTCTTGTGCCAGTTTTCAAAGGGAATGCTTCCAGCTTGTGCCCATTCAATAGATATTGGCTGTGGGTTTGTCATAAATAGCTCTTACTATTTTGAGATACGCTCCATCAGTACCTAGTTTATTGAGGGTTTTTACCATGAAGGGGTGTTGAATTTTATTGAAGGCCTTTTCTGCATCTATTGAGATAATCATGTGGTTTTTGTCATTGTTTCTGTTTACGTGATGCATTGCATTTATTTTTTTTATTTATTTTTTATTTTTTTTTGAGACAGAGTCTCGCTCTGTCGCCCAGGCTGGAGTGCAGTGGCCGGATCTCAGCTCACTGCAAGCTCCGCCTCCC
>NW_012116999.1:2291881-2336625 GCF_000951035.1 Colobus angolensis palliatus
AGACAGAGTCTCGCTCTGTCGCCCAGGCTGGAGTGCAGTGGCCGGATCTCAGCTCACTGCAAGCTCCGCCTCCCGGGTTTAGCCATTCTCCTGCCTCAGCCTCCCAATGCATTGCATTTACTGATTTGCATGTGTTGAACCAGCCTTGCATCCCAGGGATGAAGCCAACTTGATCGTGGTGGGTAAGCTTTTTGATGTTCTGCTGGATTCGGTTTGACAGTATTTTATTGAGGATTTTCGCATTGATGTTCATCAGGGATATTGGTCTAAAGTTCTCTTTTTTTGTGGTGTCTCTGCCAGGCTTTGGTATCAGTATGATGTTGGCCTCATAAAATGAGTTAGGGAGGATTCCATATTTTTCTATTGATTCGAATAGTTTCAGAAGGAATGGTACCAGCTCCTTTTTATACCTCTGGTAGAATACAGGTATGAATCCATCTGATCCTGGAGTTTTTCTGGTTGGTAGGCTATTAATTATTGCCTCAATTTCAGAGCCTGTTATTGGTCTATTCAGAAATTCAACTTCTTCCTGGTTTAGTCTTAGGAGGGTGTATGTGTCCAGGAATTTATCCATTTCTTCTAGATTTTCTAGTTTATTTGCATAGAGGTGTATATAGCACTCTCTAATGGTAGTTTGCATTTCTGTGGGATCAGTGGTGATATCCTTTTTATCATTTTTTATTGTGTCTATTCGATTCTTCTCTCTTTTCTTCTTTATTAGTCTTGCTAGTGGTCTATCAATTTTGTTGATCTTTTCAAAAAACCAGCTCCTGGATTCATTGATTTTTTGAAGGGTTTTTTTTGTGTCTCTATCTCTTTCAGTTCTGCTCTGATCTTAGTTATTTCTTGCCTTCTACTAGTTTTTGAATTTGTTTGCTCTTGCTTTTCTAGTGCTTTTAATTGTGATGTTAGAGTGTCGATTTTAGATCTTTCCTGCTTTCTCTTGTGGGCATTTGATGCTATAAATTTCCCTCTACACACTACTTTAAATGTGTCCCAGAGATTCTGGTACATTGTGTCTCTGTTCTCATTGGTTTCAAAGAACAACTTTATTTCTGCCTTCATTTTGTTATTTACCCAGTAGTCATTCAGGAGCAAGTTGTTCAGTTTCCATGTAGTTGTGCAGTTTTGAGTGACTTCCGTAATCCTGAGTTCTAATTTGATTGCACTGTGGTCTGAGAGACAGTTTGTTGTGATTTCTGTTCTTTTACATTTGCTGAGGAGTGTTTTACTTCCAATTATGTGATCAACTTTAGAATCAGTGTGATGTGGTGCTGAGAAGAATGCATAATCTGTTGATTTGGGGTGGAGAGTTCTGTAGATTTCTATTAGGTCTTCTTGTTGCAGAGCTGAGTTCAGGTCCCGGATGTCCTTGTTAACTGTCTCGTTGATCTGTGTAATATTGACAGTGGGGTGTTAAAGTCTCCCATTATTATTGTGTGGGAGTCTAAGCCTCTTTGTAGGTCTCTAAGGACTTGCTTTATGAATCTGGGTGCTCCTGTATTGAGTGCATATATATTTAGGATAGCTAGCTCTTCTTGTTGAATTGATCCCTTTACCATTATGTAATGGCCTTCTTTGTCTCTTTAGATCTTTGTTGGTTTAAAGTGTGTTTTATCAGAGACTAGGATTGCAACCCCTGCGTTTTTTTTGCTCTCCGTTTGCTTCGTAGATGTTCCTCCATCCCTTATTTTGAGCCTATGTGCATCTTCGCACGTGAGATGGGTCTCATGAATACAGCACACTCATGGATCTTGACTCTTTATCCAATTTGCCAGTCTGTGTCTTTTAATTGGGGCATTTAGCCCATTTACTTTTAAGGTTGATATTGTTATGTGTGAAATTGATCCTGTCATTATGATGTTCACTTGTTATTTTGCCCATTAATTGATGCAGTTTCTTTATAGCATCGATGGTCTTTACAATTTGGCATGTTTTTGCAGTGGCTGGTACCAGTTGTTTCTATCCATGTTTAGTGCTTCCTTCAGGAGCCCTTGTAAGGCAGGCCTGGTGGTGATAAAATCTCTCAGCATTTGCTTTTCTATAAAGGAGATTATTTCTCCTTCACATGTGAAGTTTAGTTTGGGTGGATATGAAATTCTGGGTTGAAAATTCTTTTCTTTAAGAAAGTTGAATATTGGTCCCCACTGTCTTCTGGCTTCTAGCGTTTCTGCCAAGAAATCCACTGTTAGTCTGATGGGCTTCCCTTTGTGGGTAACTCGACCTTTCTCTCTGGCTGCCCTTAAGACTTTTTCCTTCATTTCAACCTTGTTGAATCTGACAATTATGTGTCTAGGGGTTGCTCTTCTCAAGGAGTATCTTTGTGGTGTTCTCTGTATTTAGTGAATTTGAATGTTGGCCTGCCTTGATAGGCTGTGGAAGTTCTCCTGGATAATATCCTGAAGAGTGTTTTTCAACTTGGTTCCATTCTCCCCATCACTTTCAGGTACACCAATCAAACATAGATTTGGTCTTTTCACATAGTCCCACATTTCTTGGAGGCTTTGTTAGTTTCTTTTTACTGTTTTTTCTCTAATCTAGATGTCTCGCTTTGTTTCATTAATTTGATCTTCAGTGATACCCTTTCCTCCACTTGATCCAATCAGCCATTTAAGCTTGTGCATGCATCACAAAGTTTTCATGCCATGGATTTCAGCTCCACCAGGTCATTTAAGGTCTTCTCTACACTGTTTATTCTAGTTAGCCATTCGTTTAATCTTTTTTCCAGGTTTTTAGCTTCCTTGCAATGGGGTCGAACATCCTCCTTTAGCTCAGAGAAGTTTGTTATTACCGACCTTCTGAACTCTACTTCTGTGAACTTGTCAAAGTCATTCTCCATCCAGCTTTGTTCCGTTGTTGGCGAGGAGATGTGATCCTTTGGTGGAGAAGAGGCACTCTGATTTTTAGAAGTTTCAGCTTTTCTGCTCTGGTTTCTCCCCATCTTTGTGGTTTTATCTATCTTTGGTCTTTGATGTTGGTGACCTACAGATGGGGTTTTGGTATAGATGACCCTTTTGTTGATGTTGATGCTATTCCTATGTTTGTTAGTTTTCCTCCTAACAGTCAGGTCCCTCAGCTACAGGTCTATTGGAGTTTGCTGGCGGTCCACTCCAGACCCTGTTTACCTGTGTGTCACCAGTGGAGTCTGCAGAACTGCAAATATTGCAGAATCGCAAATATTGCTGCCTGATCCTTCCTCTGGAAGCTTCATCCCAGAGGGGCAGCCGCCTATATGAGGTGTCTGTCGGCCCCTACTGGGAGGTGTCTCTCAGTTAGGCTACATGAGGGTCAGGGGCCCACTTGAGGAGGCAGCCTGTCCGTTCTCAGAACTCAAACGCTGTGCTGGGAGAAACACTGCTCTCTTCAGAGCTATCAGACAGGGACATGTAAGTCTGCAGAAGTTGTCTGCTGCCTTTTGTTCAGTTATGCCCTGCCCACAGAGGTGGAATCTAGAGGCAGTGGGCCTCATTGAGCTATGGCAGTCTCCGCCCAGTTTGAGTTTCCCAGTCACTTTACCTACTCAAGCCTCATCGATGGCAGATGCTCCTCCCCCAGCCAGGCTGCTGCCTTGCAGATTGATCTCAGACTGCTACGCTAGCAGTGAGCAAGGCTCCGTGGGCATGGGACCTGCCAAGCCAGGTACAGGAGAGAACCTTCTTGTCTGCCAGTTGCTAAGACCTTGGGAAAAGTGCAGTATTTGGGCAGGAGTGCCTTGTTTTTCCAAGCAGTCTTTCAGGGTTTCCCTTGGCTAGGAAAGGGAAATCCCCCAACCCCTTGTGCTTCCTGGGTGAGGTGACGCCCTGCTCTGCTTCAGCTTGCCCTCCGTGGGCTGCACCCACTGTCCAACCAGTCCCAAGAGATGAACCAGGTACCTCAGTTGGAAATGCTGAAATCATCCATCTTCTGTGTCAATTATGCTGGGAGCTGCAGACCAGAACTATTCCTATTTGGCCATCTTGGAATGCCCCACCATAATTATTCTTTATATACTGTGATACAAGTCCCTTATCAAGTATATGATATTAAATTATTTTCTCACATTCTAGGAGTTGTCTTTTCATTTTCTTTATGCTGTCCTTTTATGTAAAAATGTTTTTAATTTTGATTAAGTCAAATTTACCTATTTTGTCACTTGGTTTTTGGTGTCATATCTAAGAAATCATTTTATCCAAGGTCACAAAGATTTACTCCTATGCTTTCCTATTAAGAGTTTTGTAGTTCTTATCTGCTACGTATAGGTCTATGATCCATTCTGAGTTGAGTTTTGTACGTGTTATAACGTAGGTGTTTACTCTTTTGAATGTGGATGTCTAGTAGTCCAGCATGCCCAACTGATGTTCAGCAAAGGGGCAAAAGCAGTTCAATGGAGAAATGAGAGTTGTTCCAACAAATGGTGTCAGAGCAATTGTTCACTCATATTTTAAAAGACAACCTCAACATAAACCTCTTCCCTTATGGAAAAATTAACTCAAAATGGATCATGGAATTAAAGGCATATCTTACAACTATAAAAGTTGTGGAGGAAAACATAGGAGAACATCTTCATGACCTTGGGTTAGCTGAAGAGTTCCTGGACATGACACAAAAAGCACAATCTATAAAAAAATTGATAGTTTTATAAACATGATAATTTTGACTTTCTCAAAAGTAAAAGTTTGCTCCAGTAAAGACATCATTAAGAGAATGAAAAGACAAGATACAGACTGAAAGAAAATACCTGCAAGTCATATATCTAACAAAGGGATTGTATCTAGAAAATATATATATATATATATTCTATATTATATTACCTATATACAATAAAAATGGGCAAAGATCTGAAAAACACTTCATCGTAGAAGATATACAGATGGTAAATACGCATGTGAAAAGATGCTCAACATCATTAGCCATTTGGGAAATGCAAACTATAACCATAATGAGATCCCACTACATACTTGTTAGAATGACTAAACTTTAAAAACCTGACAAGCACTAAAGAAGATATAGAGCAATTAGTGATAATGGAAAACAGTATAGCCACTCTGGAAAACAGTTTGGCATTTTATTATAAACACACCCTTAACACACGATCCAGCAATACCACTCTTAGATATTTAAGTTAGAAAAAAATAAATGTATGTTTAGACAAAAACCTGTACATGAATGGTCATAACAGCTTTACTCATAATTGCTAAAAAACTGGAAATAACCCAAATGTTCTTCAGTAGGTAAACAAACAAACCATCGTGCATCCATATAATAGAAAACTACTCAGCAATGTGATTGAATGGGCTATTGATACATACGAAAATACAGATGAATCTTAAAGGTGTTATGCTGAGTAAAATGAACTAGTCTTAAAAGGTTACCTACTATATGATTCCATTTATATTACATTTTGGAAAACGTAAACTATAGGGACAGAAAACAGAGCAGCAGTTGTCAGAGGTTAGAAGTTGGGAGAGTTTGATTACAAAGAGGTAACAATAGGGAACTTTGGAGGGTGGTAGAACTGTTGTGTATCCTGATTGTAGTAGTGGTTACATCAGTCAATACAGCTCTTAAAAATCCTAGAAATGTACACTGATGTGTGTGTCTGTGTTGATTATAATGATTGTTACATGGGTATATATACCTGTCAAAACTCATCAAACACTTTAAATGGTTGAATTTTATTCTGTGTAAATCATGCCTCAATAAAGTTGATTTTTCTTTTTTTAAAAAAAAGCCTCCCACTACAATCCCACGCCTTAAAAATAACTACTACTGACAGTTTAGTGTGTACTTGTCTAGAACATGTAAGCATGTTAATATAAAAGATTTTCCAGTTGTATAAATAGAATCATTGTACATATGTTGTGCTCTATATTGCTTTATTCACTTAGAGGGCTTGGACAGATGCATATATATACATATATATAATGTTTATGGATCTACCATATTTTAGTAGTTGTATTTATACTATTTTATAGATGTAACACCATTTATTTAACCAGTTCTACTGTTGATTATTTAGATTGCTGCCAGTTGTTTTGCTACTATTATCTGTGCTACAGTAAACAACCATGTACATACATGTTTTTGTAAGTATATTGATAAGATATATTTCTAAGAATAGGGTTACTGGGTGACAGGGTATGTATAATTTGAATTTATATAGCTCTTGACTTATTGCCCTCTATAGAAGCAACTAGAAAGTTTAGAATGAGAAGTGAGTACATCGTGCAGTTTCCCATCCCAAATCCTTGAACTTCATTATCTTTCATAGGATCATGCTGATATCGAGTGGAAGTTTGCAAGGACAAAGCTCTGGATGAGTTACTTTGATGAAGGTGGCACCTTGCCACCTCCTTTCAACATCATCCCCAGCCCCAAGTCATTTCTATACCTTGGTAACTGGTTCAACAACACCTTCTGCCCCAAAAGAGACCCTGATGGTAGACGGAGAAGGCGCAACTTGAGAAGCTTCACAGTAAGACTTTTAATTTTAAAAAATTAATTTTAAAAAATTGAGATGGAGTCTCACTCTGTCACCCAGGCTGGAGTGCAGTGGCATGGTCTCGGGTCACTGCCAACCTCTGCTGCCTGGGTTCAAGCAATTCTCGTGCCTCAGCTTCCCCAGTAGCTGGGATTACAGGCGTCCACCACCACACCTGGCTAATTTGTTGTTGTTGTTGTTGTTTGTTTGTTTGTTTGAGATGGAGTCTCATTCTGTCATCCAGGCTGGAGTGCAGTGGCACCATGTCGGCTCACTGCAACATCCACCTCCCGGGTTCAAGCGATTCTCCTGCCTCAGCCTCCCAAGTAGCTGGGATTACAGACAAACACCACCAAGTCGGGCAAATTTTTGTATTTTTAGTAAAGACAGGGTTTCGCTATGTTGGCCAGGCTGGTCTTGAACTCCTGACCTTGTGATCCCTCCCACCTTGGCCTCCCAAAGTGCTGGGATTACAGGCATGAGCCACCGCACCTGACCAAAATTATGAATCTTTTTAAACAAAACTGTTTCCTCCCGTCCCTCCTTTGTGACACTCACTGTTTTAAGCATCATAAAATCATTCCAACATATATTTGCTTTGGGGGTTTGTCAGGCAGGAGCTCCCGTATCATTCTCCAGTCCTAATATTTAAAAATATATTCAGATGTTTGGGTGGGTAGGGTGCTGGGACTGCTCATGTAACATCTCTATTTTCAATTATAGGAACGCAATGCTGACAGCCTGATACAAAATCAACATTATCAGGTAAAGCTTCCTCACGGGGATGAAGCACAATAGTTGTTGGCTGGTTCTGTGGAGGAGAAGCAAACTTCACTCTGGCTATGTCTGGACATGATCCCATTTGACTGGGATAGGAGGCTTGGAAAGGCTGTAATTTATCAAGGACTGACGTACCTTCTCCAAGTGGAATCACCTGCTTTATAATCCTGTTCATGGCCCTTATGCACTGCCTCGGCTTGATCAGCAACAACTATGACTTAGAAAGCTGTCTTCCTTGAAATTACATAAAATAGAGTATGTGGTTGGTCAGTCAGTCAAATATATGAGTACCTACTGTACATAAAATACTACACTAGATACTAGAAAAATCACTATGAACAAAAAAGATGCAATCTTTCTGCCCTTATGAAATTTATTATCTAGCATGGATAAAATAACACGTCATTAAAATTACAGTTGACTCTTGAACAACAGAGGATTGAACTGTGTAGATCGACTTATAGGCAGATTTTTTCCACCAAACGCAAATAGAAAATAAAGTATTCATGGAATGTAAAACCACATATACAAGAGGGCTGACTTTTTGCATCTGCAGGTTCTGCAGGATGATGGCAAGACTTGAGTATGCATGGATTTTGGTATACGGGGCGGGGGTCCTGGGACCAATCCCCAGAGTATAACAAGGGATGATTGTATTAAAATTAAGTGATTAAAAGGATAAAAACTGCCATGTAGAAAAAATACATAGGGTAATGGTAATATATAACAGGAGGAAACTAACCTCAGTGAAGTAAAAGCTTATCTGAATGTCAGGAACTCAGATCTTGATAAATTACAACATGACTTTAATCAAAGAAATAGAGAAGCACTTCTGTATTTTGTTAAAAAAAAAAAGTAATAAACCTAATAAACATTAGGGCACTCTTCCCACCAGCTAGAAAACAGCCAAGCATACAAATATCACCAACATCTCTTGAGAATAATCCTTGCAAATCACAAGTAAGAGACAACCATCTCTCACCATCCTGATCAAAAGAAAACCAAAGTAGAAAAATGTTCTACAGCGTTTGAAGGAAATGCATCCTTATTCTATAGGTCACTTCTCCTAACTTTGTTCCCCTTAGACCATAACTAACAAAGAGAAGCAGAAAATACGGTATTTTGTATGTAAACCTCCTCTCCCTACTCCCACCTTCAAATGTTATTCCTTTTATAATAATAAACCTTAAATAAGATTCATTGTCTTCATGTTCTGCTTCATAGCCCTCAACAATAACAAAAAAAATGATTCCTGCACATCTCAGTGAGTTCCTCAAGTACACATAGTAGAAGAAGCAATACCATTGGCCTTAAAATCAGACTGAAATAGAATGAAAGTCTAATCTTGACACTTACTAGTTGTGTAACATTGGATGAGTCAGCCTATTGAGGCCTGCCTTCCTCATCTGTAACATGGGGATAGTAATAAAACTTAACTTACAGAGTTGTGAAAATTGAGTGATGAGTATGTATAATATGTATTATGTGCATGTGTTGCCTGACACGTTGCAATAAGCGGTAGCTATCATCATCACCATCACTAATACAAACTGTAGTGACCACGTGCAGACCACTCCCCTGGGAGCTAAGTGAAAAGAGGACATTCCTGTAAAGGAGAAGTGTAGGTTGACTACGAGAAAAATATCTTCACTATGTAATTAGTGGACATTAAAATCAGCAGACTTAGTGACTCTGAAGAAAATTCTCTCAATTTTATAAAAGGAGAATAAAACTCTCATTTTACTAGGAGTGTTAACATGCAATCCATCCTAAAGGAAAATATTAACTATATGACCATGCAAGAATTATTCCACTGGAAATACATGTTTACCTTATGCTCGGGTAAAAAATTTTCCTTTAGGGTGAATTTGATTCTGACACTAAATTCAGAGACACAATAGTTGTTTAGCCAATGGACTTAACTCATTTTTTACAGTAAAAGGCTGGATCCTATGAGGATTTTCCACTGCAAAGGAGGTCTAAGCATGTTTTATTTCCTATGTAAGTTTCTTATTGCACTGAGAGCCTGAGAATGAGATTGAATGCCTCTTCATGTTTTGTAATTCCAGGAAGTTATCAGGAATTTAGTCAAAAGATACGTGGCTGCTATGATAAGAAATTCCAAAACAAATGAGGGGCTAACAGAAGAAAATTTTAAGGTAATTTAATCATGAAGTGATTTCTCATTTTACATATCATAAGCATCATTTAATCTTCACAGTGTGTGAGGTTTCTGGTGATGGGTATTTCATCTGCTTACAATATAGCAAAGCCAGTTATAATGCTTATTCTCTTAGAATTGTCTTTCATTCAGTAGACGGAGAGATTTTACCAATGTATGTCACACCACAATCAGTGTCATGAAAGAAGGAAATCTGCTGTATGCGTTCTTTTAATATTCTGAGTGTTTCTCAGTGTGGAAATTGAATGCTTTAAATGATGTGGCAAGGATGCATGGTGGTGAGGGACAAGATAGCAAAGGGAAGATGCCTGGAGACTTAAAGATCTTCTTTACTTAAAAGATATAAGATCAAAAAATCTGTTATTGAAAACCAAACACCGCATGTTCTCACTCATAGGTGGGAACTGAACAATGAGATCACTTGAACTCGGGAAGGGGAACATTACACACCGGGGCCTATTATGGGGAAGGGGGAGGGGGGAGGGATTGCACTGGGAGTTATACCTGATGTAAATGACGAGTTGATGGGTGCTGACGGGTTGATGGGTGCAGCACACCAACATGGCACAAGTGTACATATGTAACAAACCTGCACGTTGTGCACATGTACCCTAGAACTTAAAGTATAATTAAATAATAATAATAATAATAATAATAAATCTGTTATTAAATCTAAGGTCTTAAGAAACTCTACCATTAAACATTAAAATTCTACTAGTGGCATTAGCCTAAAACAACCGTTTTCAACCAGGGGCAATTTTGTCCCCAAGACCACACTTGGCAATGTCTGGAGATACTTTTGGTTGTCACACTGGTATCCAGACAGTAAAGACAAGGTTGTTACTGAGTATCCTACAATGAATAGTACAGCCTCCCACAACAAGAAGTATCCAGCCCAACATGTCAATAGTGCCAAGATTGAGAAATCCTATCCTAGAACACATCTATATATTTTTTTCTTTTTTAAAATTTTTATTATACTTTAAGTTCTGGGATACACGTGCAGAACATGCAAGTTTGTTATATAGGTATACACATGCCAAGGTGGTTTGCTGCACCCATCAACCCATCATCTACATTAGATATTTCTCGTAATGCTATTCCTCCCCAACCCCCACCCCCCGACAGGCCCGTGTGTGTGATGTTCCCCTCCCTGTGTCCATGAACGTCTATATTTTCTAAGGCACACAGGAAGGCCATTATTCTAACTCATAGACATAATTCATCTACTGAGGGTCTGCTATGTTCCAAGCACTCTGCTACGTGCTCTGGTACAGTGGTGAGCAAGATCTAACCAGCTCCTACTCTCAAGGAGTGACAAACAATAATAAAGGGTGATGAACAATTGTATATTCTGACAGGTTAATCACAGGACACTGTGGAAACACAGAGAGGAGGGACTCTCAACTGGGACTTGGGGAGTCAAAACAGACTTTCCAATGGAAGTGATGCTTAAGCTGAGGCTTGAAAGTGAAGCCAGCCAGATAAAGGGGAGTTGGGGAGAAGAGTGTTCTAGACAGAGAGAACAGCACAGGCAAAGGCCCAGAGGCAAGGGAGAATATGTCCATACAGGTGGACAGCAGAGAGCCTAGGAAAAGAGTAGAAAGATGAAACTGGAGAAAGCAACAGGTACTAGGCCTTGAAAAACCTTGTAGTCCATGGTATGGCATTTCTATTTTTTCCTAAAGTTAGTGACAAGTTAGTAACAAGTTTTGAGCAGGGGAAGTACATGAACAAATTTCAGCTTGGCTTTTAAAACAGTCTAGTATGTAAGCATTCAGTTGGAGATAGAAGACATTTCATAGAGGTTTGAACAGGGCCCCATGTCTCAAAACAGCAGTCTCATCACCTGACATTCCACTTCTCTAGTTTCACTCGTTAGAGTTTTAAAAGCTTTTTCCTCTTCAGTAGTCCTTTTATATGCAGACACCTGTGAGAGCCAGTGTCCTAATCTAATACCTTGTTAGTTAATACTTGAGCAGGAGTTAGTCCTTATGAAAGCGCCTCAACAGACTAATCCCTACTAAAGTGTTAGCTAATCCTGAATCAACTTTACCCATTGTACAAGTTTGCCAATGGCCAGCCCTGCCTACGGAATTATTAATATGTTTTTCTTTTGTTTGAATAATGGCAGATTTTCCTGGTGTTTTATTTCGTGATTTACTACTAGGCAAAAACCTGGAACATTCCAAAGGTATCTGATGTGCCTACTTTGAAATAAAGACCAAGCTTCTTGACATAGTATGTCTCCTCTCTTTTCCTAGGAATTAAAGCAAGACATCTCCAGCTTTCGGTATGAAGTGCTTGACCTCTTGGGAAATAGAAAACACCCAAGGAGAAGCTTTTCCACTAGCAGCACTGAACTCTCTCAGAGAGATGATACTAATGATGGCAGTGGTGGGGCTCGAGCCAAATCCAAGAGTGTCTCTTTTAATTTAGGCTGCAAGAAAAAGGCTTGCCATGGGCCACCTCTCATCAGAACCATGCCAAGGTCCAGTGGTGCCCAAGGAAAGTCAAAAGCTGAGTCATCAAGCAAACGCTCCTTCATGGGTCCTTCTCTCAAGAAACTGGGTCTCCTGTTCTCCAAATTTAATGGTCATATGTCTGAACCCAGTTCAGAGCCAATGTATACAATTTCTGATGGAATTGTTCAGCAGCACTGTATGTGGCAGGACATCAGATATTCTCAGATGGAGAAAGGGAAAGCAGAGGCCTGTTCTCAAAGTGAAATTAACCTCAGTGAGGTAGAATTAGGTGAAGTCCAGGGCGCTGCTCAGAGCAGTGAATGCCCTCTAGCCTGTTCCAGCTCTCTTCACTGTGCATCCAGCATCTGCTCCTCAAATTCTAAACTTTTAGACTCCTCAGAGGATGTATTTGAAACTTGGGGAGAGGCTTGTGACTTGCTCATGCACAAATGGGGTGATGGACAGGAAGAACAAGTTACAACTCGCCTCTAAGTCAAGCCCTAATCATCTGTTCTGGAACTCAACAGAAATTTGTAATTTCCTTGCTCTCAGAAATGACACAGAATATGATTCCCTCACTGCCCCTGCCCCCAAGAGAGTGAAACTCCTATTATTTGCACCATCTTTTATAGCCACATTCTCCATTTTTGTTCTGTTATTATTACTTTCATTATTATTTGCCTTTTCAATACCTGTACACACTAAGTCCATCTTACAACCAACTGAAGGGGTGTTGCACCTAATCAGCAGAGGTGCAGTTGGGTGCTTAACCCTTTTGCTTTGCTTTTCTCACCCATGCTTCCTTGAAGCCCCAGGTGCCACTTTGCTACTTTTGCTGCTACACAGATTCCTGACCATCCTCAGGATCTCATGCCATCTTCCCACAGAGCTGAGGGATGTGGTCAGCAGTCCCCACCAGCTATCAGATAAGGCAAACTACCCTGCTCATCTTTGTTGCCATTCAGTGCTACACGCTGCCCATGCTGGGTCAATGAACAGCATCAAAGGGAGGCTGAAGAGATTCCAAAGAATTGTCAGCTTGTGGTTTCTAGGTATTAGTGGCTTGTTTCGTTCTTAAATACTACAACTTCTTATTGTGAGGGCTGTTGAATTTTCTTGTTTCTTAAAGATGTGTTAGTTTCCTAATGTGTGCCAATGAAATATTTACCCCACAGTATATGTCATATCTAATAAGTTAGGTGAATTATTTTTCTGTGTTTGTGTGTTTCAGTTAACTTACTACATTGTAAAATTTGATAGTATCAAAATTAGTATTTAGAATTTGTGCGTTTTTTACAAACGTCTACTATACTCTAACCAATAGTCACTACATCTCATACATTGGCAAGATAAATAGTTGTCATATTTGTCGGGTCCTACTCTACTGTTGATAGTTTTATCATTGCTATCAAAGAATTTCTAAGATAAAAGCCTGAATTTGAAATATTTTTATCAGAAAAAAATGGCATATTGCTGAAGTGTCAAAATATGAGAAAAGAGCATCTTCATTTTAATTAATTGCTTTATAAAAATGGCAATTCTAGGTATAGATAACCTAATTCAGGTTGCAGTTTTAATATTCATTGGGGGCAGTGGAATTGCATGTGTAAATTATGTTAGATATATAACATAAACACCCTAGTGGATTCATGGAATTATAAACGTGATTCAAATTCTACTGTCTTCCAAGGAAGCTACATTTATACATCCAAACAAATTCTTTTCCACAGCTTAAGAGTACCTCATCAGAATACAGTGGTCCAAGTTAAAAAATAAAGTCCATAATGCATATGGTCATCATTTTAGACCTAATAACCACTGAGAACCTGCTGAGCAAGGACGGTTTTTACCAACATTAGCACAAAGGTTCCCTCAATTTAGACTCTAACATATGACCTGAAACAACTCTAGGTCTGAGTCCTAGAGATTATATTAATAGTGTATAGCCCAGAAAAGTAAAATAGTTAGGTGTCACCCTGTTTTTTTTAAATGTCAACACCAATAGGAATCCATTTAGATTAATGTATGTAAACATACAAGTAAGAGAAATGAGGAAATTTTCAAACTCTGCAAATATGCCTCCAAACTAGCTTTTGATAGTATGGTTTCTGTTATTTGAATGGATTCCCATCTCTGTCTCTAGCCTGGAGAAGAGCAAAATTGAAGGGGAGGGGCCAGAAATAGGAGGTTTTGAAGAATAAAGCCTCAGATCCAGAGAAAAGTGATCAAGTGAAAAAGCTGCATCAAGACCCATTTGGCAAGAGGTTGTCCGAAAATAATTCCTTGATCATATCTGAAGTGGTTATTTCCTCAAATCAATTTCTGCCCTGCTTCACGGAGACTGTCATAAATGGACTTGACATTTAATAACAGGTTACTTTCCAGAAAGGTTTCTAAACTTACAGATTCAGCTTTCCAAATTGTCAAATTCACTTTGAATAATAATAGAACCTGGGCTACATTCCTAACTCATATTAACAGCACCAAAATAGCATATAACCCCATTTTATAAAAA
This sequence comes from Colobus angolensis palliatus, assembly GCF_000951035.1. Taxonomy (NCBI): domain Eukaryota; kingdom Metazoa; phylum Chordata; class Mammalia; order Primates; family Cercopithecidae; genus Colobus; species Colobus angolensis. Next base: position 2,306,284 of record NW_012116999.1, read on the forward strand.
GAAAAACATGTTTTTCTCAGAAATGTATATCACTTCTGAAAACTTATGTATAAGTGTTCTAGCAGTGACCTTATCAACTTGTCAGAAAACAGGCTAGCCAGACATGGAACTGTATTCCAAAAGTCTTCTGTCACTTATGTTCTAAAGAGATAATATGTGTAAATCAATCTCTACTATTGAAAGAACCAGTGTCATATGTCACGGGAGTACATTCCTTTTCAGATCTTCTCAGGGTTATCGTTGTGACTTGGGCTTAAGGTTTCACTAGCTATAGTGAAGCCTCATTTAGGATGGGGGTTAAAGCTAAACAGCTATTGCCCTAACTTCCATGTTGGTGACACCAACATTTTTATTAACTCTAATTCAGTACAAAGTAGGAAAGGAAAAATATTCTGTTCACTTCCTTACTCTCTTGATCAAGTATCATAAAAGATATTTCAAGTGAAAATGCTTAGGTGTATCTTCTGATCCCAGAGGAGTTATAAGCCAACTTGAGAGTAAATTTATAAACATAAAAAGTTAAGAACTAAAAGAGAACTTTATAAAGGATCTACTCTATTCCAACCTCATATTCTACAAATAGAAAATAAAGACGCCCAGAGAAGGACAATGACTTGCTCAAGGTCACAGAGCTGGTCAATAAACTCAAGCCTTCTAGATTATAGAAGACATTTATTAGTAAGCATATATGTTATATATATATATGTGTGTGTGAACATGAAGTGGCCACTACACTCTTTTTTTCATTTGCCAAAAATGCTGCAAACTCCAAAAACTTCAGACTTATATATTTAAATGTAAAGTTAAAAATGTACTGCAAAGTCAAACACAAATAATACAAAAGTCATTTACTACTTATCTAAAATATCCATATCATGGTCCACCTACATTACAGTTGGCTTATCACTTCCAGACACCTTGGATTCATTTATTTGATCTCATAAAGTCTCCCTAACAATAAAGCTAAAAATTACAAATAAAATATTTGAATTATATTAGAAAGTGACCATTATTGAAGTATCTCCGCTTCCAGCTTTAAGTCCAGTGAAATACAAAGACAGAGGAAAGATTCTAAATTTAAAATCATTTTTGGAAAATGCCAAACTTAACAGGGATATAAATGCTTCAAGTTATGCTTCTGTCTACTTACATGGAGATATTAAAAAATTCCCTGTTCTGCCTCCATCATTTTTCATTCCACCATGACCTAACTTAGGCTATTTCAGCTAAGTCATAAATACCTGTCTGCAATTTGATTAAATAATTTTTTAAAAACGAACGCCTCCACTTTTCAAATGACTTAATACCTTTTCCAAAAAGAACTTTATAGTTCTTATGGCAGTGCAAACCTCCTCTGAAAACTTCAGTGGGAACTTTAGAGATAAATATGAGGCCATACCTTAGCCTGAAAATACAAATAACCATTGGCATTCACGTTGCATCGTGGGTGAAACTCGAGTGGTGTTTTGACTAATAGTTTTAGTGCTCCAGACCTTGGTTTGTTAAATCATCAGGTAAAAAGTACTTGAAGATAGGCAGCAAATCCTTTGTTTAAAAGTACCTAAGAAAAATTGAGGCTGGGCATGGTGGCCCACTCCTGTAATGCTAGCACCTTGGGAGGCCAAAGTGGGTGGTTCACTTGAGTCCAGGAGTTCGAGATCAGCCTGGCCAACATGGTGAAACCTGTCTCTACTAAAAATACAAACATTACCTGGGCATGGTGGTACACGCCTGTAGTCCCAGCTACTTGAGAGGCTGAGGCATGAGAATCCTTTGAACCTCGGAGGTGGAGGTTGCAGTGAGCTGAGATGACACCACTGCACTCAAGCCTGGGCGGTAGAGCGAGATTGTCTCAAAAATAAATAAATAAAGGTACCTAACAAAAAAATGAGTATATTTTCTTGGTAATCAAGTTTTCAAAAGATTGCTCATATAGACACAGTCAATGCAAATTGATTCAAGTGTTCAGATCATTTAAATAACCTCTTCATACTTACTTCACAGCTCTCCCTACCTTCAACCCCTGCAGCTTTGCCTCAAAACTATGGATATTTTAGATTGTTTCTTTGGCTTACTTTATCTAGATAATTGCTCCAAATATCCACCTTGTTGGTGTAGAACTCGACAGTGGGATCTGAGTACCCCAAATGAATGTGAGCTTTACTTTAGCACAGAGAAACATTGTTACCATTATATTTCCAATGAACCTTCCAGTAACTTTTTTCCAACAGATGTGGGTTTTCGCTTGCTTTGCCTTTTGAGGGATGTCTGTAAAAGTGAGAACGTGTCTGTGTATATACATACACACACATAACAAAACTTAATAGCATTTGATTGTTTTGCCCTTGGCCCTTTATCCCTTTAGGTAATTACTAGATCATTTTGGAGAGAGGGAAGCAAGAATAACTTTTCAATGGAGACATTTCCTGAACTGTGAGGAATTGCCAAAATGAACTGCCATGACAGCATCTTCCGTAGCACTTTTATATTGAGAGCTATCAAAATTTGAGGTTCCTGGTTTTGTTAAAAAGAAAAAAAGCATTTAGGTCAGAATAACTTACCTGGAAGATTCAAATATACGCATTTTTGGCAAAATAAAGTAAGTCTGCATACTTCAGATTTACTGTATACCTGAGATTTGATGCATACTTGAGGTGTTAATATTCATTCATACGCTGGCACGTGGCCTAGGATTTTCATCAATTGTGTGGTGATCCACAGGAGGTGTTAGTGGGTGCCTTGTGAGAGCTTTACTTTTAGAAAATGTAATGTTTAAGAAACAGAGTTAACTGCTGGAATGATAAAGGCAGCAAGCCAGTGTGCTGTAGCATCTTTAGGCTATTTGTGTTATCCCCAACTTGAGTGGATTTGTATCTTGCACTTGATTATTGGATCTGTGTTCATTCTTTTTCTAAAGCTATACCATCAATGTTTGTGGTACCTGAGAGACATACACATATTAAGAATTATAATATTTAAATATAAAACTAAGTGGAATGCCCTTATGCCAAAAAGCTAGTTTTCTTATCTGATGTGAAAAGCTGTGAAAGCTCTAGAGGCTTCCTGTTACTACACAAATAAATGGCAAACAATTTCCGTAGGAACATCAACAGCCCACAACTTTTGATCACTGAAATCAACTGACATACATCTGTCAAAGTAGCATGTATCTGTGCTACCCTCTTCCCCCTCAAAGAACTTTCTTTATAACTCCAGTGACTTGATAGAACCAAAAAAGACTAACTGAAGTAGGTTAGAATGGCTTGCAATGTGGAGGTCATTTTCACAATTTTTCAGCATATTTGCCCTTTGACTTCAGCAGGTTTTGGGGCAACCTAACATCCCAGGAGCTTACATACGTACACAAAAAAGGCACTGTCCTCAATGGCACTTGAACGAATATGTGGCAGTGTGCCTTTTATTTAAACCTAAGGCAGCCAACCATTTGAAAGTACAATTAAGCTGGGATTGGCCATTTTATATCTTTTCCCAGAAGTTCAATATATCCCCAAAATACTCATTGCCACCAATTGCCTTCCAACCTAGGAACCGTCTTGACAGTTATACAGTCTTACACAACTCTTAAAGCTGACCCTTGGAAGGAAGAAAGGAGGCTTTGGATTTTTGCTGGGATTGGGAAACTTAGATGGTGATAGTGTAGTAAAGAGACAGTTGGAAAAGCCTTTGAAGTAAGGACGAATGAGGATATATGCACTTTAAAACACGGGGCTAAATCACCAAATTGTCAATTTTTTGGATGACCAAATTGAGATGAATCACCTGAATAAAAAATGTAATTTAAAATGGTTAATTAAAACATTAACATCACCATTTCTCCTTTAATTAAATTCAAAAACTGCAACAATATATGAAAGCAGAACTACCTGTAAATCATTCTTCAAATTTTGGGTCATATTTGGGTTAAATTTCAGGTGTTAACAAGTTCTCAACCTTGGGATCACTGTAAATATAAGTTCAACACACCACATCCATAGTGAAATACCACAGATAGGCTTTTATAAATATGCACATTTTAGCCAATTGGAAAGATCACTTTCTTCAAATTTTATCTAAGAAATAAACTGGGTTTGTCAAAGCAACATGAAAAAGAAATGAAAGCTAAAATTAAGGACGGGTACTATGGCAAAAAGTCAGATTATGTATCTGCTGTCATCTTTTAGCCTCATAAATTTGAAATAAACATAAAATAGGATTATAATGACTGATATTTTCATAAACATACCAGAATTTATGCACCCAAATGAATGTGGTCCTTTAAAGTAGTCACCTTAAAAAGCCATACCCATATTCTAATGATGCTGCCATTACTCAACCCACTTTGGACTTGTGTTTTTGAAATGACTTTCAAAGTCCACAGTACAATCTCTGAATATCCTCAATGGTAGAAAATCATGATCCTATAAGATTAAATTTTTAGGAATTTAGAAATTGCCAAAAGTCATTTTAGATCCACACTTGGTAAAACATGCAGTGGTCAAGATGAGTACCACTTTCTCTGGTTAAAAACAAACAAACAAAAACACAAACAAAAAAAATTTTTCAAGTGCTATTACACAATAGGCACTTTGATAGGCACAATTATAAAATGATGAGACTGTCTCTTGTGGGATTTGTAAGGGATCTGGAACTGCTCTTGGGAATCTAGTTTTTTTCCCCTAATTAACTTCATTGAGGAATGATTTATGTACAATTACCTGCATCCATTTAAAGTATACAAATTGGTGAGTTTTCAGAGTTGTACATACCCCTGGAAACACCAGCCAAAATCAAGTTATAGAATATCTCCATCACTCCCTCAAGAATCCTTGTTCCCCTTTGTATCCTGGAATCTAGTTTCAGTTATGCTTGGAGCAGTGGCAGCCTTACATGAATAAGCACATAGCCTCCTGAAGAGAACACCTTAAAGAGCAATATATTTAGATAGAGAAGCTTCACTGATTTGGGAACAACCATAATGATTAACCCTTGAAACATTTGTGTTTAAATAGTAAAATGCATTGTGTTCCAATGGCTTATTCTGTAAACTCAGAATTGACTCCTCAAACTTATTTGATCCTTAAGAAATGACATTGTATAGCACGGAGGCTCTGATGACTAGGCTGTTATCAGGGAGGGGGATGGTAAAGAAAAACCACTAACCTCCATAGAGAACAGAAGGGAGGATTTTGGACTCATAAGAACCCATGGTGGCAGAAGCAATGGAAAGAGACTCTAATGGGAAGATGGCAGCCAGCTAGCTGAATATGTTCAGGTCATTTGAAAGTCACATATTCAGATTAGGTATTTCCTGTATAAGATCTAGTCATAGTATTTAAAGTATAGCCTCATCATGTTGTGGTCACACCTTGCAGGAGCTCCTTGTAAAACATATTAAGCAATCAGTTTAAATATCCAAAGCAAAGTAACCTGTAGTCCAATAATCAGTGATAACTGTGCTTATCGTACTTGGGCAGGAGAAGCAGACAGAATTCTCAAGTGTCTTAACAGGATAATTGGGACCAATGGCACCAAAATGAATATTATGTGAGCACATGAAGAGTCCTCTAAACCCAAAGGGTTAACACATTAGTCTGTGGTTTAGTGTAAAAGGAAATTCAATTCGATAAATTAACTTTAAAATTAACTGTTCAAATTATTACCTTAAAGTAAAAGTAAAGCTTTATCTTATCTCAACAGTAAAGACACACACTTTCCCCAGGATACTTCAGATAAGGATAAACACATCCTTCTCAAGTAAATACATATTAGTTTGTTTCTTATAACATAGGAATGCACCCCAGAGGTACTCTTCAACAGAACAATAAACTCTTCACAGGATTTAATTTATTCCATATTTCTAAAAAATGGGGTTGAAATTAGGGACGGGAGTTTCTTTCCACTCAAAACAATGAATGCAGTCTGCAGCAACAAGCTAATATTTGGTAGCAGGAAGAATACTAGAAAATATGGGCTATGTGTAATTCATCTTCTAAACCTAGTTGGCAGCCCCAACCACATATCACCATAGAGAAAGTATGTCAAATTTCAGTTTAAAATGATACACCTCGAGCATAATCATGAAAAGGGAAAATTCCAAATGTGTCTGTGTAAATGGCATTGGCTTTGAAGAGTATTTTAAAAGTGGAAATCTCTTTGAATAACTATCACTTTTATTTAAACACTTTCTGTAAGTGCATAGTGTCAATCTTAATGTATTAAAAAGAATCTGGTACAATAAAATAATTTTGTGTATTTTTAGCTTCAGTATCAATAAAATAAAGTATTTACTTTTTTTCCCTTAAACGTGTGACAACTCAGATTTAAGGTGTTATGTTCCTCCCTTTTTCAGTGTAATCATTTGTAGCCACCTATTATTAACATTTATGAACAACAGATTTCACAATGTAATTTGCCTAGTAGAAACACTAACGGGAGACCTCCACAGTCCAATATATTTTGAAAAGTATATGAGAATAAATATTCTGATTTTTGTATCTTCCATTAAACAAAGCTGACTAGTAATTAAGAATTCAATAATAATTTATAAGAACTATGGGCTGAAGTAAAGAGACTAATACAGCTTTAAAGCTATAGCTTACAACATCAAAAAACCTTAGAGGCCCGATCCCGGAAATTAATTATTCTTCACTGAGTACTTAAAGTATGATACCTATTGCATAGAACAGTTGGAATCTGTGAGACAGTGAGAAAACATAAACGGAGGTTAAGCTGGTCATGATTAAACCAGTGTCATCTGAGGACATTTGAGCAATAATTCCAGAATCAGTTGACATTTCTCCTTCAGATTTTTTTTGTAGTAACAGACTTTTCAGCAACTAGTTTTCCACTAATTCAGATTCCTGAAGTTTGTCTTATTTTACTGATTAACTTTTATACCAGTGGGGCACTGGTTAGCATATCAGAAAAGCTTAACTTTCAGCTAAATAACTCACCTGCAAGTCCTGGCCTAATTATTTTAAGCATAAATGAGTGTACAACATTTATACAATGGTTAGATAAGGATAATTAAAAATAAGCAGAAGTATACCTGACAAAGATTTGCAACCAGCCTATACAAAGAACTTCTATAATGCAATAACATAAATTATGTGAACACACGTCACAAAGGTATACAAACGATACCTGTAGTAATTAGATACCACTTACTACAATGAGATACCACTTACTACACATCCACCAAAATGACTAAAATAAAAACCACTGACACCATCATATGCTGATGGTAATGAGAAACTGGAACTGTCATACACTGCTAATGGGAGTTTAAAATGGTACAACCACTTGAGAAAAATGTCCTGCAGTTTCTCATTAAAAAAAAAACAAAAACTAAACATGCACCTCACCTATGACCCAACAATTCTATTCCAGGATAAATGAAAACATGTGTTCATAAAAAGACTTACAGAAAAATATCCATAGAAGCTTTATTTATAATATGTAAAAAAAACTGGAAACGGCCCAGGTGTCCACCAAAAGGATAAACTATGGCATATTCATACAATGAAATAATATTCAGCAATAAACTTTTGATACACACAACATAAACTCCAAATACATTATGCTGAAAGAAGTCTTATACAAGAGAGCATATACTTTCATTTATGTACAGTTAGAAAATCAGAAAACTAATCTATTGGGGAAAAATCAAAACCAAGAGTGGTTACCTAGGGGAATGGGATAGAAACATTTGACTGGGAAGAAGCATGAAGAGACTTTCTGGGGATGATAATGTTATCTTGATCAGGGTTTGGGTTTCACAAGTATTTATCAAACCTCACTGCATCCAACACTTAAGATTTGTGCATTTCACTGCATGTAAACTTTACCTCAAAAGAAAAAAATAACTACTATTGAACTCTAGTTAACAATATGCATGAACTGTTTACAACAGGTAATCTGTACTTAAGTTTGCAATTTTCCTTGAAACGCATCAAAAATAAAGACTTATAGATGGATATGTGAAAAAGCAAGTACAGGAAAATGTTAAGTATAGAACTTAGGTAGTAAATATACAGATGTTAACTGAACAATTCCTTCAACTTCTCTGTGTTTAAAAGATTTTTATAATAAAATGTTGGAAAAAAAATAAGCAGTGAGTAAAGAAAAAGAACTAAATTAACAAAATCCTATGCCATGTTTCAAAACAACCAGGAAAGGAAAAACTTCTTGGGTAGTTGAAGCTATTTTAGCAGAGCTAAAAGGAATTAAAGAAAATCGAAACAAACTTCAACTGCTAAAACAAACAAAACAACTGAATATAAAATAGCTTTTTATGAACGTAAAAATTTTCACTTTGAGGTAGCCAATATACCAGAGAAAGGAAATAAAACATTAGTTTAAGTCTAGTATTAGGGTAGAATTTTTTCAGCAATTCTGCAAACAATTTGGAAAAACCTGTATTATATAGTCCGGAAAGAGTCAAAAGTTCTGCAAGAAAGATTTGCTAATTAGGGTGAGGGGACTGACCATCTATATAACACTAATAAATCAATACTATGAACCAATAATGTTTGGCTAGAATAGATTTTAACCTTTTTATTCACTGACTGGTCTGAATTCACAAGAACTGATTCAGTTTAACCTCAATATTGTTTGTAATGACCCCACCCCCTTCACAAAAGGTCTACTCAGTGGCAAGAGACAACTAACAGGAAAAAAACTAAACAATAGTCAGATTTTCTTGTTTCCAAGATCACCCCTCACCAGCGGCCATAAGAAAAAAAGTAAACTCAAAAGTGGTAGTGATCGGCCGGGTGCGGTGGCTGACGCCTATAATCCCAGCACTTTGGGAGGCCGAGATGGGTGGATCATCTGAGGTCAGGGGTTCGAGACCAGCCTGACAAACATGGAGAAATCCCGTCTCTACTAAAAATACAACATTAGAAGGGTGTGGTGGCGCATGCCTGTAATCCCAGCTACTCCAGAGGCTGAGGCAGGAGAATCACTTGAACCCGGGAAGGGGAGGAGGTTGTGGTGAGCCGAGATCGCACCACTGCACCATTGTTGCCTGGGCAACAAGAGGGAAACTCCTTCTCAAAAAAAAAAAAAAAAAGTGGTGATTATTGGGAAAACAATTACTGAAACAGTAAAACCTGAATTGGTTCACTTACCTCAATTAGTTTCCACTACAAATAAATGCTATGTGTTTATTAAAATTGGTTTTACGTGTAGCTAGCAAATATTAATTACAAAATTTCAAGAACCCATTTTCCATCCCATAGCTCTTCCCAAAACTCCAGATGTTTTAAAGGGCGGACCTTATGTGACAGCCTCTCTATAACCTTGTAAGTTTAATTCTTTTCAGGATTCAAGAAAACATTTCAAAAAACCCAAACTCATACTAACTTCATAAGCAAACATCTCCTCTCCAGACGGCAGATTACCAAGGTAGTTTTTATTATCAAAAATTTCAAACAAAATAGCATAATGAACCCAAGTTTCAATGATAATTATTCAATGACACACAGCTAGTGTCATGGAATAATTAAGCTAGTGTTCTTTCATCTATAATACTCATCCTGAAATTATTTTGAAGCACCTCCTATAATCACTCTAAAGCAGTTTTAGTCACACAGCATGTCATTACCTAAACTCAGGTCAATCCTTTCCTGAAGCTACATCTCCCACACACAGGCACCCTCCATGTCCCTGAAAAGTATTTTAGGGAAAACTGCCTTTGGTCATTGAGGTGGAAGAGAAGACAAGTGTTCTAAATCAAGTTGCTCCTACTGAAACTTAACATTCTAGGTAGGATGGAGGGAAACAAGAGGTTGTCTCTTGCTATATAGAGTATCCCTTATCCGAAATGTTTGGTACCAGAAGTGTTTGGAATTTCAAACTTTTTCAGGTTTGAGAATATTTGCTTTATATTTACTGGTTGAGCATTCCTAATTCGAAATTCCAAATTGCCACAAAGAGCATTTTCTTTGAGCAGCAAGTCAGTGCTCTAGAAGTTTCAGATTTTGCAGCATTTCGGATTTTCAGATTAGGGATGCTCATATTAGTTCTGTTGAATTCTGATATAAATTATATGAATTCTTCATTATAAACATAAATATAAAATGCCTTGAAGAGGTTTCATATGAAATGAACTAAATTTGGCCCAGATATACAAAAGTCTAGATTAAGTTTATGCTCCACCCTTCCCAATAGACTATATCATTCATTATCTATGGAGATTTGTTTAAGTTCTGAATGTCTGGTGTTCACATAAAAAAAATCCCATGATTTGTTTATTCTTTTAAATCCAAAGCTTTTAGATCCAAAGGTTACGCCTTGATTATAAGCTTTAAGGAAATGAAAGCTGTTTTAAATTCGTAAGTCTTACATTTCAACAGTAAAACCAACTCAATGTTTTCATCTGCTCTTAATCAAGGCAGAAAGCCACAATCAGTTTTGAGAATATATACAGCATACAAATGAATTTAATTATTTTTCCTGGCTATGAGAAATTATCCAGCTATTTACCTTTAGCGTAACCAGATTCATGTCAAGAAGGGGCTGTAAGTAAAGGGTTCCAAACAAACTACAGTGCCTTTATATTTCCTTCCCTAAACAATTCTAAATGGATGAAATTTGGTTAAAAGCAGAGAAAAGACAGGATACCTTTTGTAACAAGAGCAACTTAAGAGGTAATCTGTAAAAAGGAGAAGTCTACCACTATGTTTATCCTATATGGTGATTAAGTGTTAGGGTTTTGTTTTGGTTTTCATCACAAAAACCACTTCCTTTTTACCTGGCAGCTGCCTCCAAGAAAGACTGCAGACTTCTGCAGCAGTACAGGTTACCCTCACATCTACCCCAACAATATGAAGGCCAGGACTCACTCCTTGATTATTTCTTAGAGAAGACTGATTGTAATACATAAACAAAGAGAACTTGCATGATTTAAGCAGGCCATAAACACTGACCTCAATTAATAGTTCACAATCTAGTACACACATTGCTTCCAGGTTACATTAATGCCAATCATGATCAAATTTCATTAATTGGTAATAGAGCACAAGGCAAGGCAGCATAGGTAAGTTTGAAACAAAAAAAATCTACTGGAAATCTAAGGCAGATGTGCTTGTCTCAAAACCCGCCAAATTCCAAACCGATATTCTCAAGACTACAATCTTCTAAAACACCCCTTAGAAGCTAGTGAACCACTGACAGCTGAAGACAGAGGACAATCACTTTCTGTGAATTATGTATACTTCAGAAATGTTTGCACATTCAAAAAATATTGGGAAGGGGCTATTCCATGTTATAAGCTTGACTAAAATAAACCTTTATGCAAAACACAATTTGCAGGCTGCATAAATTGAGAACCCAGGAGGTTAGCAGAGAAGTTAAAACACTAATACACACAGTTGGTTGTTATAAAACATTAGTGCACTGCCATCCACCTTAAGTTGTCAGATGCTAACTTGTAGTGCAAGGCCTTCTTAAAATCAAGGATACAAAAACAAATCCAATACAGTACTATTATGAAGCAGAACCCTTTACTACACTGGTTTATTTAGAACTCATCAATATCAATCATCTTGAGAACAGTACATTGAAGATACATCTTCTTTGCAATGTTCCACTCCAGTACCTTCAACTGTTCAAGTACTTCAAGCCCTGATGTCTCAAATTGTTCTTTTTGGCCAGGGTGTAGCCACAGGGGGAAAGGAGAGACTGATTCACAAACATAAATAACCTTTTAAGAAAGTGATATAAATAGGTTTTGTGGCAACCAAAGAACACTTTTTAAATAGCTGTTTGTCAGGTGAGACAGAGCAAAGCATTCAGGATGATTTTCCCCTCAGAGAAGAACTGATCAATACAGGACATCTTGTGGTCTTCAGATAGATGAAAGGGAGAAGGCAAAAAAGGATGATGAAATGTATCTCACAGCAAGCCAAAGACAAGCCAGGCCTTCAGAGATACAAGATTAAGTCTAAAAACAAAAAAGGTTAAGATGTGACAATGTCTGGACTCAGAAAACAATAACCCCGAATGAAGGCCTCAGTAGCAAGTTTTTCTCTGACCTTCTCCTGCCCTCCTGTCTCAGTCTCCTTCTTCCCCAAAGCTAGCCATAGAAACTAGAATCCCTCTTCCCCAAGGTGGGTCATAGAAACCAGAACCCCTTTTTCCTGAAAGCCAGTCACAAAACCTAAAAATATTACTCTAACTTTTCTAAAACCTAAAAATATTACTCCACCTTTCTGTGTAAAAACTGGCCATAAAAAAATTTATCTGATCTACCTGGTTTGACTGTCATAAGACCCCCTATTCCAGAGACGATCCTGTCCCACACCCAGAAGGAAGGAATGTGTGGCTCAGAAAGGCCAAGAACACGAATAAGCCTTGTTGAGTTTCCCTTACTCAAGTCCATTAGCAGATCACACCCTTTTTGTCCAATTATATTTCTACATGGCTGTCCATACTTCGTTGAACCTAAGCATAAAAATGGACAATTTCCCCTGTATTTTTGGGTCTTCATTCTGAAGGTTCCCATGTACACATTAAAATTTGTATGCCCTTTCTCCTCTTTACCTGCCTTTCGTGAGCTTTCGGTGAACCTTTAGAGGGTGAAGGAGTTTTCCCTTGGCCCCTATAACTATTGAAAGTATAGGACAATGAGAAGTCTAAAGTTCTATAAGAGGGTTATAGATGCTTTAAAAAACATGCACACACACAAAAGAAACATTTTCCAGAGAAAAGGCGTAGATATGGTAGTATGCGCTTCAATGACTCTAGATTAAATAACATCTCAAGTGGCTCTGCAACTACTCCCCACTAGTTTATGCTAAAAATTCACATTCTTTGACAACCAAAATGCCAGAGAAAAAACATGTTGAAACAATCAAACGTCCGGTACTCTTTGCTGACATGAAAATGCAAAAAGAAAAAATCCCACTTGTTTTGGCAATTTTAAATGCTAATTTTTATTTACTGCTAACTGCAAGACACCAATTCAGTACAGTGCAGTAAAACACTTACATACATCCAGTATTAAACAATAGTGTATGGGATAAATCTAAAGCAGAGAACCATGTGCCTTCAAAACGGATATCACAGAATGCAACTGGCTTCAGACAATTCTCAAGAAACCTGAAGAGCTCTTTAATTTAATATTAAGTGAGTTACCCAGAAGCAAAGGCTCTTGGTTTTACTTTCTAGAAAAAAGTGGAAGTTATTCCAATTCTGCATGGTTTAATATGATGTGTGAATTCTGAACCAATGAAATACTTTATATTCATTTTATCAATTGGTACCATCAGCTAATATAAAGTTGACAAATGGCTGACAGGAAAACAGCTGAATACAATGAAGTATGCTCAATATGGGGCTAGTTGTACATCCATCTCAATTTCCTTAGTCACAGCCCAAAATAATATCCCTTTATTTTAAAGTACTATTTTAAATCAAAAGATAAAATAATTTTAAAGACAAATACAATAGTAAATACTTATCACCTAAATCATTTAACCACTAACATAAAAAACTTTCTAAAAACAAAAACAGCAAGAAAATGGCAGTGCAAGAATACTTCCTACTGCTGGATCTTACATACCCTGAGGTACATAGTGAGAAGCTGGGGGAGATGGAGCAAGATAGCCAGTTGGCCCAGGATTTATAGCACCATGAATTTGAGAAGAACCACCATATGCTGTACCAACTGGATGCCAGGGGGGAACACAGGAATAATCTGGCACAACTGGGAGGCAGGAGTCAAAACCTGGCAAAGGTGGCTGCCCATAGGGATCTGACATTACTGGATAATAGACTGCTCCATGAGGGACAGATGAAGGATCAGCATTCGTTAAAGTATCTGAAAGAAAGAATGTATACAGTCTACTTTACATACAAAAAGTCACCAAAACAGAACCCCATGCAACATAAGTGGATGTTCTTATGTGTGAAAATAAAATTTATTAACTATAAGAAAGATCACAGCAATTGCAGCAGGAGTACTTTAAATACAAATAATGACTAAATATGAAAATTTCCAAATTAAAAAACTGTGAAATACATTTGTCAAATCTATTCAACATACAGACAGCTATCTTTCTGGGATGATTTAGGTATCAACAAGCTAAATACATAAATATTCTCTAGAGTCCTTCTAGTTAAATTCTTATAAGAGGTGGTCACAATTGAGTTATCCAATAGTTTTACAAGAGACATCACCTGAATAACCATTTAGCAATGAAAAACTCAGGTGTCTGGACAGTCTGGTCTATACCTGAAAGTATAATTCTGAAGAGCACCCTAAAAGTGTCATCTCCTGAATGTTGTTAAGATCAAATTTTAATTTCATAGCACTTTTGCCACGAGTCAGTTCCAGTGGAAATAAATGCTGTTTTGATCTTGCTATAACGAGCATACACATTAGACAAAAAAAAAAAAAAAAAATCATTACTTGGGCTTAGATTAACTCTATGAAATTAAGACTGCCACTGCCTCATAGTTAACTACAATTAAAAATAGCTCTATAGAAGGTATATTGCACAAAATTCAAAAAAAAAAAAAAAGACTTGACAATGTAATATGCTTTAAACAGGGAAAGGAAGAGAGAAAGTAGTATTCCTAATATGCACCAGGTAACAGCATACTTATACATAAGGTCCCAATTAGTTCTTGTAACAACCCTGGCAAGTCAGGTACGAACTCCTGAACTCAGGTGATCCACCTGCCGCAGCCTCCCAAAGTGCTGGGATTACAGGCGTGAACCACCACACCTGGCTCAGTGAAGTATTTTAATACCTAGCCTTTCAGATAATTGTAGATATTCTTTGATGCTACACCCAAACTACATAAGTGGTAGTTCCTCAAAGGTCAAAATCCTCCTTCACTGAGTTATGCAGATCTTCCAAATGTTGACACATTTCCTCATACAATTTAAGAAACTACATTCAGCTCTACTTATTACAGGAGTTTCAGTTGGTGGGAAGGTGTCAAGCTCATGGTGGAAAATAAATGTTTTCCTAAATTCTAATTTTTATTTGAAAGCTAAAATTGTATCTTTGAAAACAAATATTACGAGTTATTTATCCTAAAGTGACAGGCTCACTTTGTTCATTTAAGAAAATGCCGACCAGATCAACTAAGTGTGAATAATGATAATTTATCCTTCTTTCAAGTCAGCAAGTACAACTCATAACTTAATAGCACAAGTCTTTTTCCTTAAGTTAATCATTATACTTCATTTAATATGCAGAAGTGTTTTATAAGTAGTTCCATTTTTGTCACAAAGAAAAATACAACTATTCAAGGATAAAAATTTAGTAAAAATGTCTTTGATTAAACAAAAAAAAATAAGATTGGCATTTTTGTACCATGGGTGTACGGCAGTGAGATAAACACTGATTATTAGCAGAGTCTGGGGCCACTACCAATTTGTGCTTAGGTGCCAGCAGTTTTACCCATCACTGGTTTCTATACCCTCAATGAAAATACAAGCCAGTGAAAGGGGCAAATAAAATCTTAGTATTATTATGAACACTTCTGACCTCATGACTCCCTTGAAAGAGTCTTAGGGACCACAAGAGGTCCACATATCATGCTTTAAAATCACTGGTGTAGTATATGGACCTGATGAAACATATGAAAGTTATTACTGAATTACACACAATAAAATCCAACTGTCTTTCTTGCTGGAATCTCATTACATACTCACCATTTGCTGATGCTTCCGCCTGTGTGCCATCTTCTCTCCTCACCTCACTGTAGAATTGAGGAACGGTTGGATCTACCAGAGGTGGCTCAGTATAGACTGGATAATTCTCTACATGAAGCTGCTGCTGCATCTGTGGCACATAGACCATGGAGTGCCAGTAGTTGTGGTAATAGCACTTGAGCAAGAAAGGGCAACAAAAAAACAAGAAACTTTACTTTTCTCTATTCTTAACGTAATACAGTTCCCCACAGACAAAAAAAAAAAAGTAAGAATTGGGCCATGATTTTCAGGTGAGGTAGCAATGACTTTTTTGACCTAAAAACTTGACACTTTGTATCTCATATTTAAATCTAAAAATTCTTTCAGGGAATCGTCTAAAAGACCTGTATACAAAGGTGTCTTTTATAGTATTTTTAAAAGCAAAAAACATCGCACATAGTATTTAACAACAGGGAACTGGATAAATTATATACCCGTAATGAAATATTATACAGGCAATGAAAATTATGCTGTAAACTATTTAAAGAAAAAATGTTTGTATTGTTAAAAGATTAAAAAATTATACAGCATAATCCATAGTTTGTAAAATACAAAAGTTGTAAGAAAATATATGAAAGTATACAGTGATCATAGAGGTGATTTTAGTTTTCTTTATACCACAGTTTCAAAATGTACTACAATGGACACCATGATTTCTAATAAGAAAAATATTGAAATATCTATTCAGCATCTCCTGGTATTCCATGATGTAAAAGGCAGGAAAATATTTTTAAATGCCTCAGTGAAATAGATTACAAAGTTTCCACATGCGACTATAATAAACTAACATAACAGAAGGGGCAAGCGGTTTATCAATTCTTGAAACTGAATTTAGGAAAAATAGTCTCAAAGAACAAAAACCCACTCCATTACTCTTAATTTATAGATGTGTACTATTTGGGAAGACAGTTTTCTTGGCACTGACATGTCTAAAGCTTTAGGGAAATCAGTGTCAGGGAATATGAACTAATCTGAGCATTCATCCAGGACAGCATAGAGTTTATCATCATCTGACAGATCTTAAGATGCATTATTCCTTTCAGTAAATGTGCCATGTTGTTACATTTTAAGTCAAGTGTATTTCAGAGGGAAAGTGATCCCTGAAAGACTAAAATAAAAGAGCTCTCACCTCAAATCAGAGACACCTTTCATTGATAAAGACATTTGTCAGTACCCACCTGCCTCTCTCTACAACTCAGGGAGTGGTGAAAAACCAGTGTTGAGCAAGCATCTTTGAACACATGAGTGCTTTAAAAATGCAGCTCTTTATTTTTATTTTTATATTTATTATACGTTCTGGGATACATGTGCAGAACATGCAGGTTTGTTACATGGGTATACATGTGCCATGGTGGTTTGCTACACCCATCAATCCATTATCTACATTAGGTATTTGTCCTAATGCTCTCCCTCCCCTTGCCCCCAACCCCTCAACAGGCCCCGATGTGTGATGTTCACCTCCCTGTGCCCATATGTTCTCACTGTTCAACTCTCACTTATGAGTGAGAACATGCGGTGTTTGGTTTTCTGTTTCTGTGTTAGTTTGTGGAGAACGGTTGCCAGCTTCATCCATGTCCCTGCAAAGGACACGAACTCAGTCTTTATGGCTGCATAGTATCCCATGGTGTATGTGTGCCACATTTTCTTTATACAGTCTATCATTGATGGGCATGTGAGTTGGTTCAAGTCTTTGGTATTGTGAATAGTGCTGCAATAAACATACGTGTGCATGGGTCTTTATAGAATGATTTATAATCCTTTGGGTATATACCCAGTAATGGGATGGCTGGATCAGATTGTATTTCTCATTCTAGATCCCTGAGGAATCGCCACACTGTCTTCCACAATGGTTGAACTAATTTACAATCCAGCCAACAGTGTAAAAGCGTTCCTATTTCTCCACATCCTCTCCAGCATCTGTTGTTTCCTGACTTTTTAATGATTGCCATTCTAACTGGCGTGAGATGGTATCTCATTATGGTTTTGATTTGCATTTCTCCAATGACCAGTGATGATGAGTTTTTCATGTTTGTTGGCCACATAAATGTCTTCTTTTGAAAAGTGTCTGTTCGTATTCTTTGCCCACTTTTTGATTATTTCTTGTAAATTTGTTTAAGTTCCTTGTAGATTCTGGATATTCGCCCTTTGTCAGATGGATTGCAAAAACTTTCTCCCATTCTGTAGGTTGCCTGTTCACACTGATAGTTTCTTTTGCTGTGCAGAAGCTCTTTTTTTTTTTTTTTTTTTTTGAGACGGAGTCTCGCTCTGTCGCCCGGGCTGGAGTGCTGTGGCCGGATCTCAGCTCACTGCAAGCTCCGCCTCCCGGGTTTACGCCATTCTCCTGCCTCAGCCTCCCGAGTAGCTGGGACTACAGACGCCTGCCACCTCGCCCGGCTAACTTTTTGTCTTTTTTAGTAGAGACAGGGTTTCACCGTGTTAGCCAGGATGGTCTCGATCTCCTGACCTCGTGATCTGCCCGTCTCGGCCTCCCAAAGTGCTGGGATTACAGGTTTGCACCACCGCGCCCGGCCTCTTTAGTTTAATTAGATCCCACTTGTCAATTTTAGTTTTGCTTTTGTTGCCATTGCTTTTGGTGTTCTAGTCATGAAGTTTTTGCCCATGCCTATGGTATTGCCTAGGTCTTCTTCTAGGGTTTTTATGGTTTTAGGTCTTATGTCTAAGTCTTTAATCCATCTTGAGTTAATTCTTGTATAAGGTGTAAGGAATGGGTCCAGTTTCAGTTTTCTGCATATGGTTAGCCAGTTTTCCCAACACCATTTATTAAATAGGGAATCCTTTCCCCATTGCTTGTTTTTGTCAGGTTTGCCAAAGATCAGATGGTTGTAGATCTGTGGCATTATTTCTGAGGCCTCTCTTCTGTTCTGTTGGTCTATATACCTGTTTTGGTACCAGTACCATGCTGTTTTGGTTACTGTGGCCTTGTAAAATAGTTTGAAGTCAGATAGCATGATACCTCCAGCTTTGTTCTTTTTTGCTTAGGATTGTCTTGGCTATACAGACTCGTTTTTGGTTTCGTATGAAATTTGAAGTTTTTTCTATTGTTTTTCTTCAAGTCAATGGTAGTTTAATGGGAATAGCATTGAATCTATAAATTACTTTTGGCAGTATGGTCATTTTCATGATACTGATTTTTCCTATCCATAAGCATGCAATGTTTTTCCCTTTGTTTGTGTCCTCTCTTATTTCGTTGAACAGTGATTTGTAGTTCTCCTTGAAGAGGTCCTTCACATCCCTTGTTAGTTGGATTCCTAGGTATTTTATTCTCTTTGTAGCAATTGTGAATGGGAATTCACTCATGATTTGGCTATTATTAGTGTATAGAAATGCTTGTGATATTTGCACACTGATTTTGTGTTGCACACAAGTTCAGACTTTGCTGAAGTTGCTTATCAGCTTAAGGAGTTTTTGGGATGAGACAATGGGATTTTTAAAATATACAATCATGTCATCTGCAAACAAAGACAATGTGACTTCCTGTCTTCCTATTCATACACCCTTTCTTTCTTTCTCTTGCCTGACTGCCCTGGCCAGAACTTCCAATACTATGTTGAATAGGAATGGTGAGAGAGGACATCCTTGTCTTGTGCTGGTTTTTCAAAGGGAATGCTTCCAGCTTTTGCCCATTTAGTATGATACTGGCTGTGGGTTTGTCCTAAATAGTTTTTATTATTTTGAGATACGCTCCATTAATACCTAATTTATAGTGAGTTTTCAGCATGAAGGGGTGTTGAATTTTATGGAAGGCCTTTTCTGCATCTATTGAGATAATCAAGTGGTTTTTGTCATTGGTTCTGTTTATGTGATGGATTACATTCATTGATTTGCTTATGTTGAACCACCCTTGCATCCACTTGATTATGGTGGATAAGCTTTTTAATGTGCTGCTGGATTCGGTTTGCCAGTATTTTATTGAGGATTTTCACATTAATGTTCATCAGGGATACTGGCCTGAAATTTTCTTTTTTTGGTGTGTCTCTGCCAGGTTTTGGTATCAGGATGATGTTGGCTTCATAAAATGAGTTAGGAAGGAGTCCCTCTCTTCTATTGATTGGAATAGTTTCAGAAAGAATGGTACCAGCTCCTCTCTGTACCTCTGGTAGAATTCGGCTGTGAATCCATCTGGTCCTGGACTTCTTTTGGTTGGTAGGCTATTAATCACTGCCTCAATTTCAGAACTTGTTTTTGGTCTACTCAGGGATTCAACTTCTTCCTGCTTTAGTCTCGGGAGTGTGTGTGTGTTCAGGAATTTATCCATTTCTTCTAGATTTTCTAGTTTATTTGCATAGAGGTGTTTATAGTATTCTCTGACGGTAGTTCATGTTCTGTGGTATCATTTTTTATTATGTCTATTTGATCTTCTCTCTTTTCTTCTTTATTCACCTGGCTAATGGTGTGTCTATTTTGTTAATCTTTATTTAAAAAAAAAAAAACAGCTCCTAGATTCAGATTTTTTGAAGGGTTTTTCATGTCTCTCTCTCTTTCAGTTCTGCTCTGATCTTAGTTATTTCTTGTCTTTTGCTAGCTTTTGAATTTGTTTGCTTTTGCTTCTCTAGTTCTTTTAAGTGTGATGTTAGGGTGTTGATTTTAGATATTTCCTGGTTTCTCATGTGGGTATTTAGTGCTATAAATTTCTCTCTAAACACTGCTTTAGCTGTGTCTCAAGAGATTCTGGTACGTTGTGTCTTTTTTCTCATTGGTTTCAAAGAACAAAACACAGTGCCTTAAGTATCTTTAAATCTATCTAATTTTCACATAAAATGGAAAGATAGTCATAAAAATATTTTAGGATAATTCATTTATTTTGAGACAGACCACCACACTGAAAAGTTAGTATGTAATGTTAAACATGATGGCTAATCTAATATATGCTGAGGTTGTGCTGCTTACAGCCCAGTACTCCTCTCTTCAGTTTAATGACTATTTTGTTAAGAGAAACTAAAGCACTGGGAGGCTAAAGCAGACAAATGAACTACATCATCTTCAGAGATCTCTCAGACAGAAATAAAATTTTTAGTCCCCTTAGTGCTTTTGGTTTTTGAAGTTCAAGGGTCTGATTATCAAAACAGTTTATACTTTGAAAATAGGGCTTATCAAAGAAATTTTAACATGGCACTTACCTGTAATCCTAGATTGAAATAGTACTGCAAAACTTTTGTATCTAAAAATCAAAATCAAAAAAATTAGTGACTTGACTGACATAAGCAATTGGAATTATCTTTTAAAAGCTTTTCTGGCTGGGCGTGGTTGCTCATGCCTGTAATCCCAGCACTTTGGGAGGCCTAGGTGGGCAGATTACTTGAGGTCAGGAGTTCAAGACCATCCTGGCCAACATGGTGAAACCCCGTCTCTACTAAAACTATAAAAATTAGCCGGACGTGGTGGCAGGTGCCTGTAATTCCAGCTACTCAGGAGGCTGAGGCATAAGAATCACTTGAATCTGGGAGGTGGAGGTTGCATTGAGCTGAGATCATGCCACTGCACTCCAGTCTGGGTGACAGAGTGAGACTCCATCTCAAAAAAGAAAAAAAAAAGAGCTTTTCTGTTTGAGCATTATTAAGATATCAATGTAATCTTGCCACATTAATACCATTCTCAATTTTACCTTACAGTAAATGACTACTTACCTACCAATATAGGTAAAATTATTTTCTCATCTAAGGTTTAGTTACCAAATAAAATTTTTATTTCTAATCTTAATTTTAGGCAGATGTTAAAAGAATGTCACTTGGGTAATATTTAGGAAGAATCCAATAAAGGCATTTTCTTGTTTGTTTCAAAATGGAATTTTTACTTTAATAAACTTCTAGAACATACGCAATTATTTTGGTCCTCAGTTACTAGCACTTATATACAATACAGACTAATACTCTACTGACAGAGATTAGTGATGCCTGCTGAGACAATTAGAACAATATGAAACAATTCATCCTGTTTTTATTTGCCATGACTGACATACCACCACCAGAACTCCAAAGAGAAGGGCAATGAGCAAGGTAATTTTTCTTGACATTATGAAACTGAACTATTTCATAAATGAACAAAAACTGCTTTTAGCATTCCAATTGCACCTCTAAATGTATTTTTATTGCTTGACCTGAGATCCACACATATTTTTATTTACAAAGTAATATAATCTGAGTTCCACTAACAGATGAACTTTTAGAAAACCCCTCTTTAAGTTGGAGACTCCCTACACATACAAATACATTTATTGCCATTTTTTAAAAAATCAGCTTGTTGGGCAAGGACTTCATGTCTAAAACACCAAAAGCAATGGCAACAAAAGCCAAAATTGACAAATGGGATCTAATTAAACTAAAGAGCTTCTGCACAGCAAAAGAAACTACCATCAGAGTGAACAGGCAACCTACAGAATGGGAGAAAACTTTTGCAATCTACTCATCTGACAAAGGGCTAATATCCAGAACCTATAAAGAACTCAATCAAATTTACAAGAAACAAACAAACAACCCCATCAAAAAGTGGGCAAAGGATATAAACAGACACTTCTCAAAAGAAGACATTCATACAGCCAACAAACACATGAAAAAATGCTCATCATCACTCACCATCAGAGAAATGCAAATCAAAACCACAATGAGATACCATCTCACACCAGTTAGAACGGCAATCATTAAAAAATCAGGAAACAACAGGTGCTAGAGAAGATGTGGAGAAATAGGAACGCTTTTACACTGTTGGTGGGACTGTAAACTAGTTCAACCATTGTGGAAAACAGTGTGGCGTGTGGCGATTCCTCAAGGATCTAGAACTAGATTTGACCCAGTGATTCTATTACTGGGTATATACCCAAAGGATTATAAGTCATGCTGCTATAAAGACACATGCACACGTATGTTTATTGCGGCACTATTCACAATAGCAAAGACTTGGAATCAACCCAAATGTCCATCAGTGACAGACTGGATGAAGAAAATGTGGCACATACACACCATGGAATACTATGCAGCCATAAAAAATGATGAGTTCATGTCCTTTGTAGGGACATGGATGCAGCTGGAAACCATCATCCTCAGCAAACTATCGCAAGAACAGAAAACCAAACACTGCATGTTCTCACTCATAGGTGGGAATTGAACAATGAGATCACTTGGACACAGGAAGGGGAACATCATACACTGGGTCCTATTGTAGGGAGAGGGGAGGAGGAGGGATAGCATCAGGAGATATACCTAATGTAAATGAGGAGTTAATGGGTGCAGCACACCAACATGGCACATGCACACATATGTAACAAACCTGCACGTTGTGCACATGTACCCTAGAACTTAAAGTATAATTAAAAAAAAAATAAAAAAATAAAGGCAACCTATGGGAGAAAGACTATAGGTGGTTTTTTTTTTTTTTTTTTTTTTTTCTGAGATGGAGTCTTACTCTGTTGCCAGGCTGGAGTACGGCAGTGTGATCTCGGGTCACTGAAACCTCCACCTCTGGGTTCAAGCGATTCTCCTGCCTCAGCCTCCTGAATAGCTGGGACTACAGGCACGCACCACCATGCTCAGCTAACTTTTGTATTTTCAGTAGAGACGGGTTTCACCATGTTAGCCAGGATGGTCTTGATCTCTTGACCTCGTGATCCACCCACCTTGGTCTCCCAAAGTGCTGGGATTACAGGCGTGAGCCACTGCACCCGGCTGTTTTAATTTAATACTTTTGTGCATTTTCAAATTTTTCTACAATGAGCTTTAAAAAGTATAAGCAAAAATGAAAAAGTGAAACCACAAAAAAAAAAAAAAGCTTGTATTTTGACTATTATATAGGAGCACAGCAAAAAGCCCAGTGCTCAAGCTACAGAATATTTTTAAAAAATAGCAGGACATAAATTCATGAGTGGCATGGGATTCCACTCCTTGATACATATATGTATCAAATAACTTGTATACACAAATGCACATAGCAATATTAATAGCCAAAAAAGTGAAAGCAACCCAAATGTTCCTCAATAGATAAAATATGATACAGACATACTTTGGAGATATCATGGGTTTGGTTCCAGAAAATAATAAAGCCAATATTGCAAGTCACACCAATGTTTTGGTTTCCCATTTCATATAAAAGTTATGCTTATGGCCGGGTGTGGTGGCTCAGGCCTGTAATCCCAGCACTTTGGGAGGCCGAGGTGGGTGGATCATGAGGTCGGGAGATCGAGACCATTCTGGCCAACATGGTGAAACCCCATCTCTACTGAAAATACAAAAATTAGCCAGGTGTGGTAGCACGTGCCTGTAATCCCAGCTACTCGGGAGGCTGAGGCAGGAGAATCGCTTGAACCTGGGAGGTGGAGGTTTCCGAGAGCAGAGATCACACCACTGCACTCCAGCCTGGCAACAGAGCAAGACTCCACTGCAAAAAAAAAAAGTTATGCTTATACACTATACTGTAGACTTTTAAGAGTGTAATAGTGTTAGGTCTAAGAAAACAATGTACATACCTTAATTTTAAAATTTGTTATTGCTGGCCGGGTACAGTGGCTCACGCCTGTAATCCCAGCACCCTGGCAGGCCAAGGCAGGCGAACCACTTGAGGTCAGGAGCTCGAGACCAGCCTGGCCAACATGGAGAAACTCCATTTCTACTAAAAATACAAAAAATTAGCCGGGCATGGTGGTAGCCACCTGTAACACCAGCTACTCGGGAGGCTGAGGCAGGAGAATCGCTTGAGCTCAGGAGGCAGAGATTGTCGTGAGCCAAGATTGCACCACTGCACTCCAGCCTGGGTGACAGAGACTCCATCTCAAAAATAAATAAATAAATATACAATACAATACTGCTAAAAAAAAAAAAAAAAATGCTGACAGAAATGAAGGGAGAAAAGGGAGAACACGCTGTTGGAAAAATGCCAATAGATTTGCTTGACACACGGTCCTCACAAATCTTCAATTTGTAAAAAAATAAAAAGCACAGTATCTGTAAACCACAATAAAGCAAAGCGCAACAAAATGGAGTACGCCAAAACATCCATACAATGGATTTTTTTTGGCCATAAAAAAGAATAAAGTACTGATACATGCAACAACATGAACCTTGAAAATAGTATGCTTAGAGAAAAAAGTTAGTTGCAAAAGCCCACATATTGTATGATTCTATTTACATGAAATGTCCAGAATAGGCAAATCCATGGCCAAACTAGAGGAGTGATTGTTAAGGCCAGAAAGAATGGGGAGCACCTACTAATGAATACATGATATACTCTCAGGGTTAATAGAACTTAGATGGGAGACTGAATGGGGAAAGAATTTGAGTTGAATCACCATGCCAGCAAAGCCTTAGGAGAAGAAAACCTGCTACATAGAGTTCACACAGGAGTAGAAAGAGATAAGGTTGGAATAGAGACTAGATTGTGGAAAGTCATAAATGCCATACTTAGTCTGTTGAACTTTAATCTACAGAAACCAAAGAATCACTGAAGAGTTCTGAGCTAGGAACACACACAAAGTGGAATAGTACCAGAGCAGTGAGACCAATGGAGAAGCTACTCTAACTGTTCAGGGACAAGGTTATAAAGGCATGACCTAGGAAAGAGGCAGTGGGTATTTTTTAAAGACACTCTGTAAAACACTGATTTTTAATAAATCAGCCAAGGTTAACATGCAAAAATCAATTTTATTTTTATGTACAGGACAAAATTGGAAAAATAAAAGTTTTAAAATTCTATTTACTACAGCTCCAAAAACCCAAATACATAGGAACACATTTAACAGAAGATGTAGAAGACTGCTACATCAAAAAAAAAAAAAAAAAAAAAGTTGAGAAACCAAACGCAACCTAAATAAATTAGCAGGTATACTATGATACCATGTTCATGAATTCAAAGAGACCATACTGTTAAGCACTGGCATTCTCCCCAAATTGAGCTATAGATTATAAACACAATTCCTAATTTCCAGAAGGTTTTTTTTTTTTTTTTTTTTGGTAAGATGTGATAGTAAGAGACATGCAAATGACCCTACCTTACTTCAAACCTTACTAAAAAGACAGTACAGTACTGATGTAAGGATTAAAAAATTGATCAACGCAACAGAAGAAGGCACGAAAATAGACCTGCACTTAAAACAGTCATTTGATTTTTGACTAAAACACCAAAGTGATTCAACGAGCAAAGGAAAATCTTTTGCACAAATGGTACTGCTGGAATACTGGAGATCCATAAAGAAAAAAAAAAAATCACCTCCACTATCCACAAAAATGGATTTGAAATGGGTAGCAGACTTAAACATAAAACTAAATGCATTAAGCTTTTAAAGGAAAACACAGGAAACAATCATAATGACTTTGGAGAAAGGCAAATAAGGCAAAGGGTTTTTGTTGTTTTTTTGTTTTTTTAATTTAAGTCAGAGTTTCACTCTGTCGCCCAGGCTGGAGTGCAGTTGCATGATCTCGGCTCAGTACAACCTCCACCTCCTGGGTTCAAGTGATTCTCCTGCCTCAACCTCTCAAGTAGCTAGTATTACAGGCACGCACCACCTCTCCCAGCTAATTTTTGTATTTTTAGTAGAGACAGGGTTTCACCATGTTGGCCAGGCTGGACTCGAACTCCTGACGTCAAGTGATCCACCTGCCTCGGCCTCCGAAAGTGTTAGGATTACAGGTGTGAGCCACCACGCCCGGCCAGTTTCTTAGATTACAGAAAGCAATATATACCAAACAATGATCAATTAGATTTCATCAGAATTAAAATCCTCTACCCATCAAAAGGCACCATGAAGAAAATAGATAAGCCACAGAATAGGAGCAGATACTCACAAAACATACCTGACAAAAGACTAGCATAGAGAATATGTAGAGAACGTCCACAACTCCATAACAAGCACCCAATAAAAAAGACAGTAGTCAAAATATGTGCACACTTTACAAAAAATATGCAAATGGCCAATAAGCACATGAAAAAAGTACTCAAACAACTGGACATCCACATGCAAAAATATGAATCTACACATACTTTACATACAAAAAAGTCACTAAAAATGGATTGCAGACCTAAAAGTAAAATGCAAAACATAAAAATCCTAGACGATAACACAGGAGAAAATCTACATGACCCTGAGTCTGGCAATTACTTTTTAGATATAATACCACAGGAATGATCCATAAAAGAAATAATTTATATGTTGGAGTTCTTTAAAAGTAAACACACCTGCTTTGCGAAAGACACTTAAAAGCCACAGGCTTGGAAAAAATATTTGCAAAAGATATACCTGATATAATGGACTGTTACCCAAAATACACAAAGAACTCTTACAACTCAGTAAGTAAACAACTTGAATTAAAAATGGGCCAAACACCTTAACAGATGTTTCACCAAAGATACATAGATGGCAAATAAGCACATGAAAAGATGTTCCACGTCGGATTTCATAAGGGAAATGCAAACTAAAACAATGAGATATCATTACACACCTATCAGAACGGCCAAAATCCACAACACTGACAATACCAAATACTGGTATGAATGTGGAACTACAGGAACACTCAATTCATTTGCTGGTGGGAATGCAAAATGATATAGTCACTCTGGAAGACAGTTTGACAGTTTCTTACAAAATACTACATATTCTAATTCAATAGAGCAATTGTAATCCTTGGTGTTTACCCAAAGGAGTTAAAATTATATTTCCACAGGGTGCTGTGGCTGACGCCTGTAGTCCCAGCACTTCGGGAGGCCCAGGTGGGTGGATCACGAGGTCAGGAGTTCAAGACCAGCCTGGCCAACATGGTGAAACCCCATCTCTACTAAAAATACAAAAATTAGCCAGGTGTGGTGGTGGGTGCCTGTAATCCCAGCTGCTCAGGAGGCTGAGGCAGGAGAATCGCTTGAGTCCGGGAGGCAAAGGTTGCAGTGAGCCAAGACCGCACCATTGCATTCCAGCTTGGGTGACAGAGCAAGACTCCATATCTCTATATATATTTCCACAAAAAAGCTTGCATGCGAATGTTTAGGGCAACTGTAACCAAAAGTGGAAGCAACCAAGATGTTATTCAGTAGATGAATGGATCTATAAACTGTGGTACATTCGGATAATGATTTGGTGAGAGCCACTCTGAAAAGGCTATATATTGCATGACTGCAACTATATGCCATTCTGGAAAAGTCAAAACTACGGAGACAGTAAAAAATCAGTGATTGCCAGGAGTTGGGGGATGAATACTAACAGGCAGAGCACAGATTTCTGGGGTAGAGATGCTCCATTATAGCATCCATGTGATGCTATAATTAAGGATACATGTCATCATTCATTTGTCCAAACTCATGAAAGCGCAAGAGCAAGAATGGAATACTAATATAAACTATTGCCCCTGGATGATAATGATGTGCCAAGGTAGGTTCATCATTGTATCAAATATACTACTCTGGTATGGTGGGGGACACTGATAATATGGGAGGCTACGGACATGTGGGGGCTGGTGGAAAAGAGCAAATCCCTATGCCTCCCTCTCAATTTGGCAAGGAACAGAAAACTGCTCTATAAAATAGATTTTTTTTTTAAAACATGATCAATCACCAGAACGGATAAAGTTAAAGAGAGTGGCGACAATAAATGGTGAGCAAGACAAACTACTGGAATTCTCATATACTGCTGGTGGAAGTGTAACATGGTACAACTTTGGAAAATTGTTTGACAGTTACTTATAAAAGTAAACACATATCTCTCTATGACCCAGCAATTCCACTGCTAGGTATCTATGCAAGGGAAATAAAAACGTATGTTTACAAAGACTTTTACAAGAATGTTCATAGTAGCTTTTTGCATAACAGCCCCAAACTGGAAATAGTCTAGCTATCTATCACCAACAGGAGAATGGACAAACTGTGGAACAGTCATACAATGAAATGCTACTTGGCAATGAAAACAAATGGACTACTGACACATGTAACAACAGACAAATCTCAAAATTATGCCAAGTTTAAGAAGCTTTCTATAAAGATTATATACTATATGATTACATTTCTATAAAATTCTAAAATAGGTAAAACTAATCTATGGTAGAAAAAAGTCCAAACAGTGGTTACCTCTAGGAGGAGCATAGAAAAAACTGGGAAGGAGCATGAGGGAAATTTGTGGGACAATGTTAATACTTTATACCTTGATAGGGATTTGGGTTACACAAGTGCATGCATGCATACGTTAAAACTAAGCTAATGTGCATTTAAGTTTTGTACATTACATGTAAACTGTACATCAAAAGGAAAAAACTACTTAATGATATGTATCCTGAAGTTTTTATGGGAAAGTGTACAAATGTCTACAATTTACTTCTAAATGTATCAAAAAGAAGATGGATTAATAGAGATGAATGGAGGGAAAGATGGATAGATATGTGATAAAGTATAAACATTAATGATAGAATCTAAGTGATAGATATGACTTCATTTTAAAATTCAACTTGGATGAATATTTGAATATCGTCATAGTAAAATATTGAAAAAATACAAAATCAGCATTATGTGGTGACTAAGTACATCTCGGGCATATGTAGGTTAGGGAAGGAAGAGTAGTAAAGAAATCAGGGTTTAGATATTGGGCAAATTAGGTGGAAATGATACCACTATTAACAAAATAAAAAACCAAGGAGAAAAGCCAACGTTTTGTGTGGCCTGGGGAAAAGATAAATATGAAGAATTTCATTATTGAAATGAAAACTAAAAAGCTAAGTGAAAATGTCTAGCAAGTATCTGGAGACAAGTAACTAAAACTTCTTATGCCAAGGCTAGCTAGATTTAGGAATAAACTACATAGAAGTAACAGTGAAGTTTAAAGGTAGGGAAAAAAACAGAAGGGAGTTAAAGAAAATCTTGGTGATTAGTGGTTGGGAAAAAAAAAGCAAAAATAGAGAAGCAGCTAGGAAAATCAAGAAAATGTTATAGCAAGAAAGTATAAGCTACAAACAATTCTCAACTATAATTCTCTTGAGAAATATGCCAAACTGAGGAGTAATAAAGAACCTCCAATGAAAAACTACTCCTTAGATGTTTAAGAAAACACAGCTGAAATTCAAGGCAGATAAGACTCCTAATCCCCACTCCCCCAAATCTTTAAAATTCAGTTGAAATTCTAAATATAAAAGACTGCAATAATTCATGCACTTGTGGAAAGAATTTAAGAAATAAAGAAAAATTTGATACCAAGTCCTGTTTTGCAAGAAAAACAGTTAAGAAAAGCAAAGACATTCATTTGAGAATCTTCTTCAGGGTAGGCATGTAGCTACAAACAAAACAAAACAAAACAAAACAGCAGCACACGTCAACTCAACCATCCACTTGTTGATTATGCAGAAGATATTCTCAGTTTTCTGCTTTTAATTGCTCCTTTCCTTAGTCACTTCCAGCATTGTGTTCTCAAGTCAATTTTCATTTGGTTCCCCATTCCCCAATAGGTCAACCAAAGACAGATACGCTCTAACAGTATTTTTTAAGTCTCAGACCCCTCACCTAAGTCTCAAAATCTACTTACCTTGAGGCAAATCACTGCCACTTGGATCACAGGAATAAGGTGGAGGTGGTAGTGGTGGTGGTGGTTGTAAGTTTGAAGCCTCTCCCACATCAAGAGGAGGAGGAGGAGGAGGAGGAGGAGGTGGTGGTGGTGGTGGTGG
>NW_012116999.1:2336675-2342332 GCF_000951035.1 Colobus angolensis palliatus
TGGTGGTGGTGGTGGTGGTGGCGGCGGTGGTGGTGGTGGTAGTGGTGGTAGAGAGGCACCAGCATGAGGAATAGGAGCAGAATGGCATGGATAGGATGGTGAGGCAATCACTAACAAAGAAACAAAACATAAAGTAGCAATACACAACTATAACACCTTATGAACAGCAGGCTCATTTACTTTTCTTGTCTCCAATATGGTCAAAGAACTCTTAATTCTTATGGCTTGGCTTTAAAAAAAAAACTTGGACAGTCAATGTCTACATTCTCTTAGACATACCAATGGAGAACTTGTTCATAACAAGTCATTTTGATTTAAGAAAAGTATTGGAAATTAAAAGGGAAAAAACTGGAAGAGGCAGAGCTTTGACTAGCAGACTTTGAACATTTAGCTAACAGGTACATAAATAAAACATAATTAAAGCAAAATTTTTACTTAGTTTAATACCCAATGCAAATTTAAGAATGTTTTCAGCAATCTGTCACTCTCAGTCAAATCACAAAATGCAGAAGCTAATAAGAGATGGACTAAGTGCACAGACTACAGATTTTAGCAATCCTTGAAGGTTTCTACTGGTAGCATCTCAGGAATATAGGGAACTTTAAATCATGAACATTCCATTTCTAAGAAGGTACAGAACCTAAAAACAGGATAGATACAACACGTTATCCCTTTAGCTTTCTATACCTGTTACTATAGCTTAGAAATAATCAATATTTAAAAGTTTCTTTTCGACATAAGAAATTCAGATGTAATTATATTTAAATATTAATCCTCTGTGACGATAAAGGAAATAACGTGGTTACAACCTAGTAAAAACACATACCTGCATATATATATAACATGTAAATTTGTTAATTTTTTTTTACAAAAGATGAATAATACAAACCCTTCAAGTTTAACTGAATCATTTTAGCCAGCTGAAATCCAAGTACAAAATTTCATCATTTTGTTATCTGCATTATTATTTTAACATTAAGAAACATAGAAAGTTTAGTCTTATCATTCTATAAATGTTTAAAGTCAGAGTTTCAGCACACTGAATTTAGCATAGGAACAATTCACACAACCTGAATTTGTTATTCTGATATTTTAGCAAGACATAATCCACATTGTTTCCATTTAGTGACCAGTACTAACAATATATTCATCTATATCTTTCGTACATTTACAGGCTAACAGTAATAGATCTGTGTCTTCAGGTGATCTAAAATTTGATAAACAACTGTTTAGGAGTGATGCAATTATCTCTTGATTGTGGTGGTGGTTACACAACTCTATGCATTTGTCAAAGCTCACAGAACTGGGCACCAAAAAAATGAATTATACTGTATCTAAATTAAACAGCAAATTTTTAAAGCTTGCTCAACTAGCTGTTTTGGAGTTTTGTCATATATTTAGAAATCTCTACTTTTACAGTTTTGGGAGAGGAATTTAATTTTCAGAATATCCCCAAATGTTCTAGACATACATTTTTTTTAATAAAATGGCTCCCCCAACAAAGCTCTGCTCTTATTCCTTTTAAACTAGCACTGAAAACGTATCATACCATTAAAAAAAAAAAAAAGCAAATGGAGAAAGGCAATTAGCTGAAGACAGTAGCATGTGATTATGATCACTAGATAAAAACCGACTACTACACATAGAAGTGGCTAAACACAGTCTCATGTGCCTGAAAGAATCAAGAGTAGACACAATTTGGAGGTTACTTTGTCTGAATTCACCTTCCTTATAAATGCATAGTATTACAATAAACCCTCTAAGTAAAAGCTTTTACAATTTCAAGTTTCCAAAGAGATGCATGAGCATCTCATCCTCAGACTTAAGAAGAGCTCCACAGGCTTAACAGATACACTTCAAGGGATGGTTCAAGAATTACAGAAACGTCTTCTAAAATATTAGTAGAAATCAATGTAATGCATTCAGAATGCTGATTTCCCCTGTCCATGTAGCTGTAGTCTGCTCCAGGACACTTCAGAAGAGAACATAACTATAAGATACTGCTGCTTCTCTAGAAATCACAGAGCAGGGCGAAGGCCAAGGTGTGGTGAGATGCTCCAGTGCAAAATTTAAGGGGCTACCAAAACTAATACAAAGAAAACTATTATGAATACAACATCAAAATTTTCAATAAAGACAGGATCTAACCCTGTACTTACATGACCCCAAGAGTATATGCCTTACTCAACTCACCTTAAACCTGATCCACAGATCCTGTCTTTATTTAAAATTGATACTTTGTTCTCAAATTTTTTTATAATCATCTTTATTTTTAAAAATGATGCATTAAAGTGTTATTTATCTTGATTACTGTATTTTTTTTTTGGCATTCCATTAAATTTTGCACTCAGGGACAGTCACTGATCCCAGCCCTGGCAAAAGACTTGGGAACATTTACTGAAATCCAGAGTTTGAAGTTGACAGGATTTAATGCCTAAAAGGAGACTCAAAGGAAATCATCACATCTTGTTACCTTGCAGATTAGCAGTCACTTAAGGATGGAAGGGGCCTGCCAGAGAGACATATGAAGAACAAAGTGGGAAAAATCAGTTGTTTCATCAATTGGATTGACAAGAATGACAAAGAGCAACTAAAAAGCAGCCAGATCTAGTAAAGATCTATAGTTGAGGTTCATTAAGTGACTGAGAGAATAAAAAGTAAATAAATGAAGGCAGTATGCATTTTTAGAAAAATCTGGCATTTAAATGGTAATCTTTCAATGATTCCACATAAATAAAACATTACAATGCTTGCTTCATGTGTCACTTGAATTTAAGCTCAGACAGCTGCTAGAGGCAGACAGCAAACATTTTCCCTTACAACTAGCATAAAGTAGTAAAAGTAGGGTCTACATTAACATTTCCAGTGAAAAATTTATATCATCATTAACATTTATTATATGTTTTTGTTCCAGGCACTGTGCTAAGCACTTTTTTTTTTTGAGACAAAGTCTCACTCTTGCCCAAGCTGGAGTGCAATGACGTGATCTCAGCTCACTGCAACCTCCAACTCCCGAGTTCAAGTGATTCTCCTGCCTCAGCCTCCAGAGTAGCTGGGATTACAGGCATGTGCTACCATGCCTGGCTAATGTTTGTATTTTTAGTAGAGATGGGGTTTCCCCATGTTGGCCAGGCTGGTCTCAAACTTCTAACCTTAGGTGACCCACCCACCTTGGCCTCCCAAAGTGCTGGGATTCCAGGCATGAGCCACCACACCCTGCCCACTTTTTTTTTTTTTTTTTTTTTGAGACGGAGTCTCGCTCTGTTGCCCAGGCTGGAGTGCAGTGGCGCGATCTCCACTCACTGCAAGCTCCGCCCCCCGGGTTCACGCCATTCTCCTGCCTCAGCCTCCCATGTAGCTGGTGCTACAGGTGCCCACCACTGCGCCCGGCTAATTTTTTGTATTTTTAGTAGAGACAGGGTTTCACAGTGTTAGCCAGGATGGTCTCGATCTCCTGACCTTGTGATCTGCCCGTCTCGGCCTCCCAAAGTGCTGGGATTACAGGCGTGAGCCACCGCACCCAGCCCACTTTATCTTTTTATAAATAAAACAGATAGAGCAAACAAATCAAATATGTTGCTTAATGAGTTATTTTAATGTGGATACTACCCATGTCTAGAAATACTTTTCCCTCCTACCATAACCAACCGTTGTTTTGACTTTAATAGTAATCACTTCCTTGGGGTCTTTTCAGAGTTTTGTCACTCAAATGTGCATCCTTGAACAGTTTTTTAGTTTTGTCCATTAAAAAAATTGGATATTTCTTGACTGTATTAATCTATTGGTCCTTCCTCCATCCATTTCCTGACAAGTTCTGCTTTAAAGAACCTGGGCCCTTTGATCTGACAAGCTTCGCATAGTCTGGATTTTGCAGATTACATACTCATGCTGCAATCCAACATGTTATTCTGTATTTCCTGTCAATAGGCAGCTAGATCCAGGAGACTGAATCAGATTCAGGACAGATTCTTCTGGGACATCAATAGCTAATGTTTGACTGACTTTGCAATCTTAGTAGCTACTGATGTTTAATGTTCATCCATTTAATAGGTACTGCAAAATTATTGTCACTTTTTAATTGATTAGGTAGAATACTATTACAAAAAGATATCTACCCTCATCTATTTGTTTATTCAGTGGTATAGTTCATATAAGGAAGGCAGAATAAATGCTTGATTATTTCATGTTCCAGTTTTCAAGAAAATTTATTGACTTCCTATCATCCTCTTAAAGTAAGCAATTTTTAAAATATCACTAAGAACTTTTATATTCAACATACTTGGTATATTCCAATCTATTGCAATGATCATTGAGGCTCAAATTGTTCCATCTTTGGCCAGTGGGAATCTCTCTTTGTGATGGTTTCTGAGTCCTTTTGACATGATGCCTATACTCTGATATGTTCCTTGCTATCTGGTATGACAGGATGTTCCAGGATCATCTTGAACATTTCCTGCCCAGACCTGGAGTCAGCCATTTCTCCACAGAGCCCAGTTTATTTTAAAAGTAATAAATGTTATTTTAATACCACAAACTAGGTGCTAGGAATACTTATTGTTTTCAGGCCTTTCAGTGGACAGAGCGAGGAAACATTTACATATATTAAAAGATAAAATATCTCAAATTCATACTGATACTTCTAATTCAAATTCAAGACTATAAAAGCTTTTAATTAGTCTCTATAACATCTGCATTACCTTTTTTCCCACACTAAGACTCCTGGGTCATTAGGACACAGGGGATAAAATTTGAATATCCCATAATTACTCATTTGCTTTAGCCCACATTACACAGTCTCAGCATAGCTTTCTGAGTATCTACATTAAAGAATCTGATGTGACTGAGAGCATGAAAAAATGCTTTACCCATAGTCTCTCAATTCTATCATTTAAAAAAATAACTACATCTATACCCTCCAAACATAAGGCTATTACACAATACAGTCTCAACTTCTCAGCCCTCACGTGTCTTACTTCTATGGTTAACTATGTATTTAATACTTATCATCACGTCTTATGTCTCTAATGTCTTTAATTGTTCTGCCTCTAATTGTTCTGGTACAGAATAACAGAACAATGTCTCTTAATTGTTCTGGTAGCCTAAAACTCTGATAACCTAAAACTCAAAGTTCATTCTCTAGTACACTGTTGTCCAATACAACTTTTTGTGATGGTAAAAATATTCTGTATCTCTGCTGTCCAATACAGTAGCTACTAGCCACATGTGGCTTTTAGCACTTCGTATGTGGCTGATGCAACTGAGGAACAACAGATTTACTTTATTTAACTGAAATTAACTTAGTTTCCACACATGGCTAGTGATTACCATGCTTGACAGCACAGCTCTCACAGATTCATCAGGAAGGGCTCATGGGAATAATAATGTTGGGTTCTCACATGTTGCCCTTTGTGCTTGAAAATCAGTTTGAATGGATACAAAATTGTTGGTTCACATTATTCTTTCCTTGGGTATCTTAAATGTTATTCCACTTTCTTCTAGCATAAAACAATGCTGTCAAAGTTTGATGATTATCATTGTATTTCTCTTATATGCCATAAACTCTTAGATACTCAGGACTTTTTTTTTTTTTTTTTTTGAGATGGAGTCTTGCTCATCACCCAGGCTGGAGTGCAGTGGCGTGATCTCGGCTCACTGCA
>NW_012116999.1:2347772-2421945 GCF_000951035.1 Colobus angolensis palliatus
CAAAATGCAGAAATCACCGGTCTTCTGTGTCCTTCGCGCTGGGAGTTGGAGACTGCAGCTGTTCCTATTCGGCCATCTTGCTCCGCCCCCCAAGTCTAACAATTTTATTAGAACATTCTGCTGTCCGTCACTCTGGGTAAATATTCTCAGGTATTCAGGGTGCTGTTTCAAGTACGTACTTTTAAAACTTTTTAAACTTATGTGGTTTGACTCTGTGTCCCCACTCAAATCTCATCTTGAATTGTAAACTGAGTTGTAATCCCCAGGTGTTGAGAGGCCTGGTGGGAGGTGACTGGATCATGGGAGCGGTTTCCCCTATGCTGTTCTTGTGATAGTGAGTAAATTCTCACGAGATCTGATAGTTTTATAAATGGCAGTTTCTCCTGCTCTCTCTCTCTCTCGGCGCCTTGTGAAGAAGGTGTCTGCTTTCCCTTCGCTTTTTGCCATGATGGCAAGTTTCCTGAGGCCTCCTCAGCCATGCAGAACTGTGAGTCAATTAAACCTCTTTCCTTTATGTGTTATCCAGTCTTAGGCATTTCTTTATAGCAGTGTGAAAACAACCTAATACAAAACTTAAGCAGAGTTTTCTAAATTATAGCTTTTAGTATTATTTTGTTCCTTTACTTTGGTTTTCTTTTTCAGGGACTTCTATCCGTGTTTGATCTCGTTTGCCTAACTTCAAATATGTCGCTTTTAAATCTTTATCTTCATTTTCTTTCAATTTTAGATTTCCCTCTTCTTACATCTTTAATTAAAAAAAAAAAAAGTTTATGGCCGGGTGTGGTGGCTCATGCCTATAATCCCAGCACTTTGGGAGGTTGAGGTGAGTGGATCACTTAAGCCTAGGAGTTCAAGACCAGCTTGGGCAACATGGCAAGACTCCGTCTCTACAAAAACACAGTAATTAGCCGAGTTTGGTGGAGTGTGCCTACAGTCCCAGGTACTAGGGGGCTGAGGCAGCAGGACTGCTTGAACCCTGAAGATCCAGGCTGCAGTGAGCCATGATCATGCCACTGCACTCTACCCTTGGTGACAGGGCAATACCCCGTCTCAAAAAAAAAAAAATTAAAGCCTACAGCACTCATTTCTCTTAAAGCATTATCTGCTGTACATACAGTGTGGGTATCCCTAATTTGAAAATCTGAAATTCAGACTGCTCCAAATTCCAAAACTTTTTGAGTGCCTACATAGTGCTCAAAGGAAATGCTCATTGGAGAATTTTGGAAATTCAGATTAGGGATGCTCAACAAGTATAATGCAAATATTCCAAAATCTAAAAAAATCTTAAGTCCAAAACACTTCCGGTCCCAAGCATTTTGAATAAAGAATACTCAACCTGAATTTGCTCAAGCTCATTACAGTTTAGTCTCCATTACTAAAACGACCTTCTCCCATTTATAATTCTTTCCTGAGTTCTATTACCTCGGGTAATTTTTTCTAATTCTGATTTACGTTATTCCTTAATGTTTTGTATTATTAAAATCTTTAGCTCATTTTGAAATAGTCTGTCACAGTTTTAGTTTGTTTAGTTCTGTTTAGTGGTTCACTTCTAACATGTTTTCATTGTCTGTAGGGACATTCTGCTTTTTATTCCTTGATATATTTGTGTACCATTTGACCTTAATCTTTTTCTTTTGTTCTTTTCCCTGACCTGCTCTTTTCTCTATCCTGATCCATTCAGATTCCATTCTTAGCAGTTTCTTCCCAGTGAGGAATACTATCCTAAAAGGGAGCTCTGGCAGGTCAATTTTGAAGAGTTAGAGGTTAAATTGTTTTAAGCCCTTTACGTTCTTCTACTATGTGCCGTATGCACTCGTCTAGTATTAGAGACCAAATCCCTTCCCAGTTTTGGCTGCTGCTTCCAAATTGTCGGCCCCACTTTTCAGTAACTTCTTATTCACTGGAATTCTCAGGTACATAAGACAACATCCTCAATGCTTCTATGTAAGAAGAGGTCTGCTCCCTCATAGACCCTGATAGCATGCAAGTCTTGTGACTAGTGGTTTGTCCCTACCTGCTTAAATCCTGGGGTTCATGGGGATACCTCGTCACCTAGTTTTTTGTAGGTGTCATGGGTTTTGACTTCACTATTTCCATTTTTATGCTGAGACTCAGAAAAGCTAATGCTGTTGTTGCCACCACCTTCCTAAAAGTCTGCTGATAACTTAAAATTTTATTAACTCACTGAAAATCCACAACCACTTCATGAATTGGTACTATCAGTACCCCCAAGTCACAGATAAAAAGCTTCAATAATTTGTACAAAATTATACAATAAGTTGTAAAACCATGATTCTAACCCAGATCTTTTAAATTCTAGAGCCTGTATCTTTTATTGTGATATTTACAGGACAATTATTCATTACAAAGGAACATATTTTATAGAATAAATTCCTGAGAAGTTTGCTATAAGGTGAGAAACATCATCTTAACTCTTATATGATAAAACTTAACTCAAGGTTTGAGAAACTAGTACAAGTCCCCTAATTCAGCAGGTAGCAAAATGAAAGGTATAAAATCTTACCTGCACGAAATGTGCAATAAACTTGAATCCCTGACTCTCAAATCTCATGGATTTGAGATTATGTTCAATGGCAGAACATAATTTATTAAGTAGGTTAAATAAATTTAATTCTGGAAATTAAAGTAATGGTATCTAATAACCAGAATAGCTGGATGTGCATGTTCATGAATAGGAAAAGAGGCTTCCAAAGTAAGCATCCGCTAATAACCTACCTGGCCTGCCATGTGTAGGTGGAGATACAAATAGAGGCTGTATAGCATTCTGTGAGGAAACTGAAGTGGTACTAACAGCTTGATTAGCTGCTGCACCGTTAGATAAGACTGGAGCTGGAACATTATTGGCACAGGAAGCTGCAACTGCTGCAATATTTCCCATCACCTGTAAGTGTGGAAGAAAGTTCAAAACTCTAAGTCTGGTTTCTCAAACAGTAGATTATCTGATCCTAAACTTCAGAAAACAGTAATTAGACAACTAAAACACTGAAAATCAATCTTTATATAAACCTTATATAGGAAGGTTATTTCTTTCAGAAGATCTTAGGTCACTTGAGAGCTTGGCTTTGATTTTTTAATTCATTTATTCCTAAAAAGGTAATACACTAATATGATTTGAAAATCAAGTATTAAATCGTATACAAAAAAAAAAAGTTTCCCTCCAAGCCCTGTCCTCCGTCTGCCTAGTTGCCTGCTCCTCAGTTAACCTCTGGGCTTCCTGCATATTATTCCAAAGATTTGTAATATATATATATATATTTTGAGACAGTGTCTCACTCCCATCGCCCAGGCTGGAGTGCAGTGGCATAATTTCATTCACTGTAGCCTCAACTTTCCAGGCTCAGGTGATTCTCCCACCTCAGCCTCCCGAGTAGCTTAGGACTACAGTCACGCATCACCATGCCCAGCTTATTTTTTATATTTTTAGTAGAGATGGTTTTGTCATGTTGCTAAGGCTGGTGTTTAACCCCTGGGCTCCAGCAATCTGCCCGCCTTAGCATCCCAAAGTGCTGGGATTACAGGCATGAGCCACTGCATCTGGCCTACACTTTTTTCTTTTTTAAAGAGAAAAGGTGCCTTGCATTTTTTATAATATTGTAAGACTGTATTTTTTTTTTTTCTGCTTAGGCCACAGCTCCTTAAGAGAATAAACTATTTTTCCACAGCACCCAGTACAGGGCTGTGCACAGAAAGATATTCAATAAATGGTAACAGAAGCTTCTTGAACATACTGTCCTCACTGGGAGTCTCCATTTTCTTACCACCCAACCGCAGTGTGGCTGCTACCCACACTGGTTCTCTGAAACTGTATTCAAAGTCACCAGTGGTCTCTATGGCAACAAATCTTAATAGACTTTTGTTAAGCCTTATGTTGCCTGACCTCTTGGCAGCAACTGACACCTGGCTGCTCCTTGAAACATTCTCTTCTTAGGGCTTCCATAACATTCCTCTCTCATGCTTTTCCTCCCTCCTTGGATGTTCCTTCTCTGCCCATTTTCTAAAATTTGATAATTCATGGGCTCTGTTCCAGATACCCTTCTCAACTTCTTCCTTTGCCCAGGATGATCTTGTTTACTCCTATGGTTTCAGCTACCTTTTTATAATGCTGACTCTCCATTCTACAGGAAAGCTTTAAAATTAAGTTTCAGTTAATGAGACAGAATTGACAGGTAATTTAGATTAACTCACTCTTTATATAAAAGAGGTTCACAGTAAACTATGAGTAATCTAAAGTCAGCACATAGAACAGTGTCTGGAACACAGTAGATGCTCAATAATTTGTTGAATTAATTTACTAATCACTGTGTCAGACACCGGAAGGTACAATAATACCTAAAGGAACGAAAGCAGTTGCTTTGAAGTATGATGAAGGTAAATGAAAAGAGAAAATTCATGTTTCTCTGTTCAGGCCATTGTAACTGCTTAATAACACTATGAGATTACCTTCTGGGGGTAGTTGTACGAGGTAACTGTGTCCTGAGGAGACATAGAACATGATTTTCTGTCCTGAAGAGACTTTAATGAATACAAAAATATAGTTACATAAAAAAAAACCACATCAATAACTTTGCTTCAACTATATGAAAGTGTTCAGTCCTGAAATAATTCAAATTTGGAAGTGACTCCTAAGACAAAGCTCTAAAAGTTGTCACTCTAAAATGTGATGTAGGTGACTGTTTTGTTACATATCTACAGAAATCCTCAACACATCTAACTCAAGTCCTGATGTACATACTAAAATGTAACTGATAATTGAAATCTAAACACCTTTTCAGTGATCTTTGCCTTAAAAGCTTCAAAAAAAAAAGGCATTCTATCTGAATATGTAGCTTGGTACAAGGGTAAACTGGTTATTCAGCTGCATTTTATCTAAGTGGGATTTAACAGATACTGTAAGATTCAAATATCATTCTCCTCGGGCTTAAGACCCTGTCTTTCTAAAAGTAAAAATGATTTTGAATGGCTTGGACTCATGCATGATAAGACTGTCATGGCAGCAAGAACTCTAGCAGCAGAGACTGGTTACATTAGTAAGAGCACAGAACACGGAAAGGAAATCACAGGGAACAATGAGAGGTACCTTACTGTGAAAAGGTGAGCCCCACTTAACATGGACAATTCCAAAGTCTGTGTTCAAGTATAGCCAAAGCCCCTGCCAAAAAGCAAGCATTTGCCCTGGCTCAGAAGTTCCCAAGTGAATACCAAATGCTTCTACAGAAACATTTATTTGAGTGTCAGACATGGAAATAAGAAGTATAAATAAATGTTCATGAGTTCTTAGAAGGCTGTGCCTGGAAATCTTTATTCAAAGAGCCCTGCGTTGGACAAAAACAAAGATAAATAGATAGGACTTAATTAAGCAAAAAAGCTTCTGTACAGCAAAAAGAAATAACCAGCAGAGTAAACAGACAGACAACCCACAGAGTGGCAGAAAATCTTCGCGATCTAGCAATCTATACATTCGACAAAGGACTAATATCAAGAATCTACAAGAAACTCAAATCAGCAAGAAAAACACAATCCCATCAAAAAGTGAGCTAAGGACATAGACAATTCTCAAAAGAAGATACACAAATGGTCAACAAACATATGAAAAATGCTCAACATCACTAATTATCAGGGAAATGCAAATAAGAACCATCATGCAATACCGCCTCACTCCTGCAAGAATGGCCATAATAAAAAATACCAAAAAATAGATGTTGGCATGGATGTGGTGAAAAGGGAACGTTTTTATACTGTTGGTGGGAATGTAAACTAGCACAACTGTGTACACTATTTTCCACTATGGAAAACAGTGTGGAGATTCCTTAAAGAACTAAAAGCAGAACTACCATTTGATCCAGCAATCCCACTCCTGGGTATGTACCCAGAGGAAAATAAGTCATTACACAAAAAAGATACTAGTACATATATGTTTATAGCAGCACAATTTGCAATTGCAAGAATACGGAACCAGCCCAAATGTCCATCAATCAACAAGTGAATAAAGAAAATGTGGTGTATATATACCACGGAATACTACTTAGCCATACAAAGAAACAAAATAATCGCATTTGAACCAACTAAATGGAATTAAAGACCATTATTCTAAGTGGAGTAACTCAGGAGTGGAAAACCAAACACTCTATGTTCTCACTCATAAGTGGAAGGTAAGCTATGAGGACACAAAGGCATAAGAATGATACAATGGACTTTGGGAACTTGGGGGAAATGGTGGGAAGTGGATGAGGGATGAAAGACTATACATTGGGTACAGTGGTACACTCCTCAAGTGATGGGTGCACTGAAATCTCAGAATTCACCACTAAAGAATTTATTCACTGTAACCAACCACCACCTGTTCTCCAAAAAACCTACTGAAATTAAAAATTAAAAATGAGGTTTTTTTAAATGTATGCTGATAATTCTGAAGACATTTATCCTTTATTTTAGCAACAACAGAAATTTGCTATGGATTTGGTGATGGGGGCGGGGGCTTGGAACATATGAAGAGATTGAAAGCCACTGGAGTTGTTTAAATTCAGAACAAAAAGGAACATGTGACAAGTGAAACTGAAGGAACAGAAAAAAAAGTATTGTCATCCCTCATGGTAAGATTCTTACTTGCCTTTTCACTTGGATGGCTACTTCAAAGGTGATATCAAAAGCACATGATATGAGAATAGTAATGGTGGCAGGAAATGGGGGAAAAACTTTCTCTGGAAGGAGCAAAGTAAGGGAAGGAGAAAAAACAGAGAATTACGTATCAGAGTTTTCTTCTCCTTCCTAAGGTATACTGTCTAAACAGTAAAAACAAAAAATTAGTACACGAAGCTGCCACAGTTAAGATTAGCCATAATTAGAGAATTTAAGGTAGTTATTCAAGTTCTTCATAAATATTCCAGTTCTCCTGAATAGACGGTAGGATTGCCCTTCCCAGCTCCATCCAAAGTCAAGAATGACCATGTTACTTGGTCAATAAAATATGAACAGAACCGTTATGAGACAGTGTTCAATTTCTGTACCTTTTGCCCTGCTGCGATGATCATGATAGCATGTGCCCATCAGCCTGGGTCCCTGAGTGACTATGAAGAACAGTCACAGTCTGGCAGCCTGCTGCCAACTCGCATTGAACTATGTAACATTAGCATGAACAACTTTTCCTGAGTTAAGTCACTGAGACTTTGGGGGTTGTTACTGCAGCATAACCTAGCTTGACTAAAACAGAAATTGGTAACTAGAAGTAGGGTACAGCAATAACAAAATCCTAATTAAGAAGGAGATTATGAACATGCAGCTCTCAGGGTAAGCAATTTAGAAGACTGGATGTTAGTATTGTGCTTTGATTACTGTTGGTATGGTTTAAAGCAAGTTATTTTAAGACAGGTGTGTGTAGGACAGAATTAGTAGTTTGCAGGCAGGAATGAAAGGGAATAGATTCCTTGAATACAGGGACTCACAGGGTTGAAGGAATAACTGTTTCAACCCTAAACTATAAAACGTAATATTGATGAATGGTTTCAATGATGACAAACAATGAAAACTTGACCTCGCAGCAAGAATCAACTCTTTGGTTAAAACCCAAGTGCATTAAGATGTCTCAAAGTTAGAGTTCAACTAAGGTTGTAACACCTAGTAAATCCTTGCACTTCAACAAAATGGCTTGTAGAAAAATGTCCAAAAGTCATGGCTCTTCCATCAATGCCTGATGAACTCAAGCCACTTGCAATCAAATAGACAGAAATAAGGATAAAACCACAAAGAATTATAGCAAATCTTAGTAGTATATATATAGAAAAGAATTATAGTTTGGCTATTGGTACATGAAACCAAAAAAAATCAAACAGAAGCGGAATAAATTAATCTTACAGCCAAAGAAATCACGAGTCAGAACTAAAACCATTCAACTGAGATAAAACCACCCTTGCACCTCCAATCTTCTATAAGTAGCAAGCTTAGAAAGCTGCTCTGTTGCCAAGGAAGGATTATTCTCCA
Source organism: Colobus angolensis palliatus (assembly GCF_000951035.1). Classification (NCBI taxonomy): domain Eukaryota; kingdom Metazoa; phylum Chordata; class Mammalia; order Primates; family Cercopithecidae; genus Colobus; species Colobus angolensis. The sequence goes on from NW_012116999.1 coordinate 2,355,768, forward strand.
ATGCCTACTCCAAATATTGCCAGGAAGGATGCGCCTTGGGAGTAACCAAGAGCCCCAGAAAATAAACAAACAAGAGTTCCTCCAGGGAAGAGTCCCATGAGTACGTTGGGGGCCCTTACAACGTCTGCCCATGAAGGTCTCAGAATTGCTACAGGCCAGTAACTGTTTTTTTATTCCCCATTTTCTCCCTTTCTGAATAGAAATTTCAGTCCCTGCTTCAGCACTGTAAACTGGGGAGGGAGGGGGGAAAAATAAAAAACCTCCATATTTTTGGTTTTAGGTCTCAAGATCACAAGAACCTACATCTGGACCCAATATAACAAGCATACACATAGCTCAGAAATCCTAGGCTTTGAGTTTGATTACACTGAATGGGACCTTTTAGGATGCCTCCTTTGATATAGAAACAAGTATTCTGCCTATGAGAGGGAAGGCAAGTTGAATGATACAGTTCTTAGTGCTGTTAAAATGTTTCTTTTTGCCTTCCAGGCACAAAGAAGTTAGACTCTTCAGTGGGACCTGCTCTGGTCAGTGAAATGGAAAAGAAAGTGACATGTATCACCTCTGGTGGAAGCTGTAAGAGCCAGTGCACCAGTTACCAAATTTTATTTCCTGCCTTGGCAATCGTGGATGAATTTCTATCAGACTGAGTACTTGAGCAAGCCCTTCTATAGACCTCTACTAGACATGTAGCATAAAGGAGAAGCAAATTTTTGTTGTATTGAGATGTATGATTCATTATAATAAAAAAAATAAAACCTTCTAAAAGATCATTACTGCCTATGTTAGAATATCTCTAGAATATCTCTAAATATATTAGTTCTAGAAAATGAGTTAATTTCTGTCTCAATTTCTTCATCTTCAAAATGAGAATGATACTAAGCCTTACAGGGTTGTTCTGACTTAAATACATTTATATGTATAGCTCTTAACAGTGCCCCAGTACATAGTAGGAGCTATAACTCTTTGCTATTATTAAATACCTACCAAGTTTGCTGTAGATGCAGTTGTGCTATAAACACCTGAAGTTTCATAGTCTGGCTCTAGAGAATATAGCCAAAGTAAAAAATGAGCATTATTTTATAGCTTGAAATTCTATAAACAATGATGAATGCCAGATCACTTCCAGATCTTACTGACCTGCACGATAAAGATAGTCTTCATGATATCCCCCTGGGGAAAAAAGACAAGACAGAAGAAATGTGTTTATATAGGTCTTTTTTAGCTCAGCAGAGCCAAATGGCCAGCACTTGCTTTTTCCACCAGTTTTATGGTTATATGTTCAAAACTAAAATGCATACATCCTGGAAAGTGATATAAGCTTTCACACTAGTCAACAGATATTGAAGCCAGAGATTAGCTGTACGCTGTACAAATTTCTCCTCCAAAAATCCACTTAGCTCTTAGAGGTCAGGCAGAGGTGAAAACTCAGTTGTGTCCAATTTTTCCAGTGAGGCTACAGTGTGGTGATTAAGCACATAGGCTCTGAAATGAGGACTGCTTAGATTTGAATTCTGATTAACTACACTACTTTAGGCAAGTTATTTAATCTCTGTGCCTCAATTCTTCACTGTAAAATGGAATAACAGTACCTAGCTCATAGGCCTTTTGAGGATGGTTAATGGAAGTAAAAGTAACTTAGCAGAGTGCTTTACATATACTAAATACTCAATGGTGACTATAAAGTATGAGTATAATCCACTGTTTCCTTAGGTGGACATTAAGGGAATATGTTATACCTCATCTGTTTTTCAATCTGTTTCATGTAAGTAATACATGTAAAATCAGTGTGTCTTCAAAGGATGGCTCAGTAGACTGAACTACTTTTAAGATTTCTGTACCATTGAAATTCAGAGAAAGTCAATATTCAATCAGATGGTTTTCCACCAAATATAACCCAGCAGTTCTAAACTAAATTTGATTATTAAACACACCACTTATCAAACACACATGCATGAAACTCCTCCAGATTTAAGGTGGGAGCAAAGATTTGGTTATTTCAAATACGCCACACCACCCATAGAGCTAAAAGACAAAAGGGTCATCTAAATAAGAGAGCAGACAGTAAATGTCCTTAAGCGCATGCATGCACACATGTACAAAGTTTTCACGGATCATTCTTGTACTAGATTTTTTCACTCATTAAATTCCTAAAAATATCTATTTTTTTCTATACTAGCAGAAAAAACGAGTACCACAAGAAAATAAGAAACTTATTCATAAGTCAAGTCATTGGGAATGCCTGACACCTCCTTAAGCCATTCAATGCTCCACAATTGTTTCAATAGGCATTTACAGTATCTTTGAAAAGGAACAAGGTAAAAATAAACACATTCCATGGTAGGAGTCAATATAAAAACTATTAAGGGTATGTGTGTGTATATGATTCCAATTATATAAAATGTCCAGCAGAGGCAAATCCATAGAGACAGAAAACAGGCTGATGGCTGCCAAGAGCTGGGGGTTGGGGCAAATGGGGAATGGCTCCTAATGGGCACAGGATTTCACTACTGTGGTGATAAAAAATGTCCTAATATTAATTGTGCTGATGGTATGCAACTCTAAATAAAAAACCCACTGAATTGTATTCTTTAAATAGTTTAATTGTATGATATGTAAATTATATCTCAATAAAACAGTTATAAAAAATTATATCTCTGCCATTTACCAAGGATATGACCGTGGCCATGTCATTTACCCTCTGAATCTCAATTTCCTCATATGTAAAATAGGGACAGCACATTCCTCAGAAGAACACATGAAGGACTATATTATGAATATAATGACTTAGTAGAGTGGATATCACACAGGGTTCAATAAAGAGTAATGTTTATAGATCAAATAGACTTATTTGGGCAAAGAAGTTACTTCATAGCAGTCTTAAAAAATAATAGCCAGTCACACAAAAAGCCTAACATATGCAAATGATGAGGACAACTATATAGTTATTTGTATAGTTGTATATTATAGTTGTATAGCTGTATAGTTGTATATTGTATAGTATAGTAATAGTGCCTTACTAATAACGAATAGATGTTTTCCACACTGGTATTTGACACCAAGTAAAAAACTCACTAAAGACCTATGCAGAGAGCTGAAAACAAGTTATAACAATGTAGCAGCCTACTGAAATAGAAGTCTATTCTTCTGAGAAATATCAGGACATATTCAAAAACCCAGCAAGCATTAAGAACTTACATAAATCTTTCAAAACTAAGCTAGTGGAACAGAGAGAGACCCCAAAACCAAATTGGTCTGCTTCACCGTCCTGATGTGCCAATGCCACAAGAATCTTTTAAAAAATATTTAACTGTAATTGACTCACCATTTTCACTCTGGTCATTGCCCTCCTCTAAATTCAAAGTCTGTTTGCCTGAGCTATGTCCCCGCCTTCCAACACAGTATCCTGAAGTAGCAGGAACCATTGTAGACGGACCTCCATGATTCTGTATCAAAGAGACACATATACTGTAATTCTCACTATATAGTCAGGAAAAAAACGCTACAGGGACGTTTTAAAAGGCAGTTTAAAAACTAGCCTAACAATGTGAACTTCTGTTGTAAGAGAACTCTGTAATTGTTTTCCATACAGTTTAGAATACAAAAAATATGAAGTCACAATCAAGAAAACAGAAAATATTAACACATACTCTATAGGCAAGATTAAGTCTACCTCTATTCCCTTTTCTAGGAACAGCTGGGAGAAAATGTCTCTTTTCTCATTTTCATTTTTCAGAAAAGGCTTTGTTTGGTTATTTGTACAAAATCTAAAATTTATCCACATTGCCTTTACTTCAAAAAAAAAATGAAAAAAGTAAACAGCTTTTTGAGTAAAGCATTGATCCACTCACAGGTAAAGTTGGATAAGCAGTCTCATCCCCTTCTTCAACTTCATAAAAAGTAATAGTTTCTTCTAAGCCCCTGGGCATCTGTCCATTCCCTAGGGCAAATCCATACTGGGACTCCTTGTTCATACAACTCATCTGGCGGTGACTATGTCTAAATGAACTTAAGTGGTTCAAAGAATAAAAAAGTAAAAATGATGAAATATAACTTGTTCCTAACTTCTAAACAACAGTTCAAATATCTCAAAGTTGACACTTTTTAAAACATTAATGCTCAGCAATGAAATCAGACTTACCCATTTTCTCTGACTTTCAACACGATACTCACCGAGATCTATAAGAGAAGTTATCATAGCTCTGGCAGCACCTTTTACCTGAGCCTGGGTAAAAATCAACTTTAGGACCCGGCATGTTGTGCCTGTTTATAAACCGAGATGAATTCCTAAGAATAAAGAGAAAGAAAAATAAAACTCTCTATTCACCAATATCTAAGTAGTCAGTCTCTGTAGTTAAACAGAACTAATCTGCCTTTCTAAAAACATTCAACTAGAAAGAGCTCTGCTCTCTGCAATATTGGCATTAGGCCTATCTATTATTAATGAAATACAGTCTGTATGTCACACAGACCCTCATCTTGATGGCATTCTATCTTCTAGGATCTCTTCAACTGCTTCATATTTCCCTACACCATGAAAATACAAATCTGTCAAGGTCTTACCTGGGCATCCCATATCCCCAACCTTGTCTCGGAGATGGATGTTGAGGATGAAAATGTTCATTAGACATAACATTGCCAGCTGTCTGTGAGTAGTGCATTGGAGGATCATGCCCATAATGCATACTGTGCTGTAGCCTGGGTGGGAGGACGGGTTCTCCCTTGCCGTAAGCCATAGTCATGTAAACTTCTTTCCCTCGAATTTTCTTGAACATCTTCTTCTGTTGCTTTATGTCCATCTCTGATATAACTTTCAGGCAAACAAAGAAGTAGCAAATAAGCTCATAATCAAAGCAAAAGGCCCAGTGTACTGTCACCACCACACTGCCTTAAACTTTCCAATGCTTCCCCTAGGCACAAACCAAATAAACATAGAGAGGGAATTTTTGTATTTTTGAAGGATATACTAAATCTTTTATTTGGAAGGACAAAACCAGCAGGTAATTTCTATATCAATAGGTATATCTCGGCACTATCTCTAGTATGGGCAGGTTAGTATAGGTCATCAAAACACTGAGTCACCCATGGCCAGGCCCGGTGGCTCACGCCTGTAATCCCAGCACTTTGGAAAGCCAAGGCGGGTGGATCACCTGAGGTCAGGAGTTCAAGGACAGCCTAGTCAACATGGTGAAACCCCGTCTCTACTGAAAATGCAAAAATTAGCCAGGCGTGGTAGTGTGTGCCTGTAATCCCAGCTACTCAGAAGTCTGAGGCAGGAGAACTGCTTGAGCCTGGAAGGTGGAGGTTGCAATGAGCCAAGATTGCGCAACTGCACTCCAGCCTGGGCGACAGAGTGAGATTGTCTCAAGAAAAACAAAACAAACAAACAAAAAGCCCCCAAAACACTGAGTCATCCAATCACATACATTACTATTCTCTAATAAATTATGCCTGTTAATATCTCTGGCTGCTTCTATGAGGTGTTTCCTAGTTCTCTAAGAAATATTTTTCCCCCTCAGGTTAAGATCCATGTCAGCTTAAGTTTTTAAAATTAATTTTTATAGGTGTAGAACAGTACGTATTTATGTGGTACATGCAGTATTTTGAAACAAGCATACAATGTATAATGATTAAATCAAGGTAACTGGAATATCTATCACCTCAAACATTTACTATTTCTTTATGTTGGGAACATTCCAAATCCAGTCCTCTAGTTGTTTTGAAATATGTAATTTGTTAACTACAGTCACCCTATAATGCTACCAAATACTACATCTTGATCCTACTACCTAGTTTTGTACCCATTAACTAATCCCTCTTTATCCCCCACCCCCACTACCCTTCTGAGCCTCTGGTAACCATCATTCTACTCCTCATCTCCACAATATCATTTTTTTTTCTTTTTAACTCTCAAATATGGTGCTCAAGTTTATACAAAGTCCCTTAAGAACCATGGTTCTCAACCAGGGACAATTTTGCCTCTCTCTCCTCTAGGGAATATTTGGCAATGTCTGGAAACATTTTTGTTTCTAGTGGATAGAAGCCAGGGATGCTATGAAGCACCCTACAATGCACAGGACAGCCCCCCGCAACAATGAAGTAGTATCCATTCCATTATCAGTAGTGTTAAAGTTGAGAAACCCTACCCTACAACAAGACATATGACATACTTTTAAAAAATAGTACAACGTAGGTAAGTAAAAGCAGGTACATGAAGGGGAAAATAAAATAACAACCTTTAGCATACAAACCTATTTCTGGGACATATCCCCCAGGCATTTTCTGATAACCTCTTCCTTTCCGACTGGGCACAGCATTCCAGGCAGGAACAGACATCACTTGGGTAACTGGTTTTAAGTTAGCCAATGGAACAACATGCCTTAAAAGTTAAAGGTATCACCATGAAGATACTGCAACACAGACTTAACTCTCATTCAATACACATAGCCCACCCCTTATACTTCAAGTGTATTCTATTATCTGGTTGACATCAGTTTCCTTGTTTGTTATTAATTTAGAAAACCTAAGAGTAGTTTGTGCAATTTCACTGCTGTTTCTAGTACCGATCACATTTCAGAAGAAAGACTGGTAGACCATATTAGTTCACAAATATTTGCTGCACCTCTTAAATCTCCCCACTCCATTAACATGAGGCTTAGGAATGTAAACCACTCTGCTTAATAAAGTATGAGACATTTTAAGATTCAGACAAGCGGTTTGTTCTCATTTTATTTCCCATAATCATGGATGCACGTGTTAAAACAGGATATCTGTTGAACCAGATCCCATTTGCTGACCCACTACGGACATGCTAAATGAAGGAGAAAGGACCTTATTGTTTTAAGCTGCTGAAATGTTTTGGTTGTTAGGGAAGCATAGCCTCATTTAATGGGTCTCAAAGTGGACCAGCAGCATTACCATCACCTGGAAACTTCTTCAAAGTTAAAATTCTTGGGCCCCACCTCAGACTTACTGAATCAGAAACTTTAATGACTGGGCTCACTAATCTTGTGTTTTCACAAGCCCTCCAGGTAATTCCAGTGCATGTTAAAGTTTGAGAAAGACTAGATTAGTTTATCTTCATACTGGCAGAGGCTCAGTAATCCAACTTTGCAATTACTGTGAACAGTTTTGTATCAGAATTCTGTTGTACTTAATATTTCTAATAAGTAGGTTAGTGTCTAAGATTTGAAAACTTTTATACATATCTAATACCTATATTGAGATTTCATACTTCAGCACATGCTTTTGTAATTCAAGATAAGTCATCCTAGGCCAACACTAGATACAATTCTGGTTCTCTTACTAGCATCCTGGTAATTCTCAATTTAATATTACAAAATAGAACCAGGAACCAAAGATTTCAGTAATTCAACAAATTATCATATTCCTACTTTTCTGCCAATTCTTCAATGAAGACTGTTACTGAATTGTTCTCATTTCCAACTTCCTGGATATGAGCATTATAGTATCTTCCATCTGATTCCAAGCAAACCTGAAAAGAGAATACATCTAGTCTCAAAACTAGTGACAGATACGGCTACCGCCAAACAAAATACCACTTTTCCCCAAATGGAGTTCAGTGTCTACTTTTTAAAGTAATTCATATCAACACTGCCAGTCTGGATCAAAGGAGGCAGCACTTACTGAAAGAATCTTACATCTAATCACTAAATTTGTAATTAAAATTTAACACAGACATTAAAGAAACTTTTTTTTTTTTTCGGCTGGGTGTGGTGGCTCATGCCTGTAATCCCAACATTGAGAGGCCAAGGTGGGAGGATTGCTTGAGGCCAGGAATGAGACCAGCCTCGGCAACACAGTAAGACTCTCTTTCTATAAAAGAAAATAAAAATAGGCCAGGTACGGTGGCTCATGCCTGTAATCCTAGCCCTTTAGGAGGCCAAGGTGGGTGGATCACGAGGTCAGGAGAACAAGACCATCCTGGCTAACATGGTGGAATCCCGTCTCTACTAAAAATACAAAAAATTTGTCAGGCGTGATGGCAGGCACCTGTAGTCCCAGCTACTTGGGAGGCTGAGGCATGAACCCGGGAGGCGGAGCTTGCAGTGAGCTAAGATTGCGCCACTGCATTCCAGAGCCTGGGAGACAGAGCAAGACGCCGTCTCAAAAAAAAAAAAAAAAGAAAAATTAAAAAATTTAGCCAGGCATGGTGGTATGTGCCTGTAGTCCCAGCCACTAGAGAGGCTGAGGAAGGAGGATCACTTGAGCCTAGGAGTTCGAGGCTGCAGTGAGCCATGATCATACCACTATACTCCAGCCTAGGCAACAGAGCTAGACCCTATCTCTTTAAAAATAAAAATAAAAAAAGTTTCTAGTACTTTGTAAATAAGTCTTGCTCAACTCATATTATGACTACAAGCACATTCTTAAACAAACTACTGATTCTTGAAGAAGGAACTAACCTGACATTTGTCTCCCAAATAGTACTGTCTCCCAGCATACTCCATGTAATCAGATTTTTGAAGTTCTATTAAAAGAAAATGAAGATTCAAGCTCAACTAAACTGGTTCCTTTCCTAGATCATTTAATTTCCTCATTTACTTTTACCGTTTTACCACAGTGCCGTTGACAATGCTACCACTATAAGTGAAAATAGGGGTAAAGTGCCAAAGGGCCATCCTATCATTCTGGATGAGTTATTTCTGCAGTTAATTTAAAGAGATCTGCCAGAATAATTTTGTGCTTTAAAAAAACAAATACGTGGAAATTGGGAGTTTCTAATCAGAGATAGTCAAACACTAATGAGGTACAATTTGAAAGTAACACTATTCAGCTTCCTCAAATCAACCTGTATTTTTTTTAACAACTTACTGTGTTTCCCAAGGTCTTAACCTCATTCTAGATTATTAACTACAGCTAAGTTTACCAGGGATCAAGGAGTTGAATGTGAAATACTAAAGGCTTATCTTGAAGGCAAAACTAAGGCCTAGGTTGATCACTTTAGTTATCTTATAAGGAGAGAAACAATGACCTGTTTTCAAGGGTTGGTAAACATTTTCTGTAAAGAGCCAGATAATAAGTATTTTCAGTTTCTTGGGCCATACATAAGACTCTCAGAACTACTCAAACTCTGCTGTAAAATCTTACGAACGCTGAAATTTGAATTATATAATTTTCATGTGTCACAATATATTATTCTTTTAATTTTTTCTGCCATTTAAGAATTAAAGACCATTCTTAGCTCACAGACCACATAAAAACTGTTGGTGTGTCAGATTTGACCCACAGGCCTAACCTACTCATTTATCAAGGAAGGTGATTTTAACACCCGGAATTTAAGATGAGCTTGTTTTCAGTCACTAAGTTTCTTAAAGCTATCTAAAAATTATCTCTACACAGTCTTTGCAAAGCTGAAGTCCCAGGCAAACATCAGACTCTAAAAGATCCCTCCCACATCTGAAGCTATGTTCCCTCCTGTGGATTTAAATCATATATAAAGATAAAAAGCATCAGGCTGTTTTTTATAACGGTATTTCTTATAAGAGGTGTTCACCATAATTTGCAAAATTATACTCCTGAAGTTGTCAGGATTCAAAAGTATTCTGTTCGTATTTCATTACCTTTTCTGCTGTCCAACCAAACATCAAACTCTACATTACGATAGATTTCCGGATCCAGGGCTTTGAGCACCTTATAGGGGAAGGGCATCTTTGATGGATTTTCTGGAGACTAAAATAAAAATAATCATGCTAGAAACTCACAATCCTTAGTCTTCCTTTTATGAAGAAGGAAAAATTAAGTTGCTTCCTTCTTAAGTTGTCCTTTATTAAAACAAGAAATAAATCGCACAATAAACTTTGCCATATATTTTAAAAATCAGGAGACTAAAGTAGCAAAATGCAAGTAATCTAAAAGGTTTTAGATGGCAGAAGGGAAATAATGTGTAAATGAGGCAATGACTCAGGACACATCCCATATAAACCAATGCAACACAAACCAGGATTAAAAATTCAGAGCTATTCAGGAAGTGTTATGATATAGACATGGAGGTGCAAGTATTTCTGTACTCTACAATACCTGGAAGTATCTGAAGCTTACTTCATTTCGGTCAAATCCTGTTAAAATTTCCAAAGGAACCACCATTTTTCTTCTGCTTTCCTAGAATTTCACTATATTCAATACTATTCCAAAATTACAAGCACCTCAGGTACACACAGAGATTGCTATAATAGTATTTGACTTATTTAGCTAGCCTCAAACTGAAGGCCTATTTGATTTTAGTCCTATATGGATGGTGAAATTTCTCCTGTTTCTCTAACTTTAAACCATGATTATCACCTAGTTTGAAGAAAATAAAGACAGGCATTGTATTCCTTAATGAAAAAAATCTTAGCGTCACAAGACTGATTACAAACTAAATATTGAGTTTCTAATATTTAACTTAAAAGCATATTGCTCCGGAAATTTCTGAAGTGCTCAGTTTGTTCTGAAAAATCTAAAATTCTGTAAAAATAAGAATTCAAAGAACATTAAGCATGCATTTTAAGTTTAAAGATAGGTAAGACTTTCACAAAGGAAAATGACCAACTCCTCCCTCAACCCATATAACTAGAATATACTACCTGACTTTAACTAGTTTGTCATGGGCATGAAAATTCTTTGCCTTAGAAAATATCAAACCTTTGTTTCTTCTGTTCCTTTATTGTAGCTCTCTGGTATATTTTCAGCATTGTAGCAGGCACCCCACTCTTCCATCCTAATTCAAAATATTTAGAGCAAAGAGCTTTTTATAAATGCAGAATTTACTTATCTTAAGCCTAACGAGTACACCACCACCTAGTGGTAAATTAGCTCAGTTCTAAAACTAAGGCAAATGTTTTTTCATTCCAACATTTGCATTTACGCTTCCTTTTTATAAGTATGTGCTACAATATACTTAGCAGATTACCTCCTGTATTTTACAACTCCTGTGAGAACACACTCTTAGGGTGTTCCCTATGATCCCTGCCTCATTCATTTTACTGGTCTCTCTCTCTCTCCTCTGCCACCTGTAAGGCAGCAAGCAGCCATGTTCACCACCACAATGTAGCAGAGCTGAGGTAATTACTTCCGGCCAACTGACAGCAAAAACTTGAAGCTCTCAGTCCTATAGTTCAAAGGAACTGAATGCTGCCAAGAACCATGAGTGGGGAAGTGGATCTTTCTCCAGTCAAAGCTCCAGATAAAAACTCAGTCCTGACCAACATCCTCATTACAGTATTATGAGACACTCAGCAGAAGATCCAACTAAGCCATGCCCAGATTCCTAATCCACATAAATTGTGAGAAAAGTGTACTGTTTTAAGCTGCCAAGTTTGTAGTAACAGTGTTACACAGCAAAACATAACTAGCACACCTTGCCTTCCGACTACTGTAGTTTCCGTAAGCCTAAAGTCCTTAAGACAAGTGATCAGTGACAAATGAAGCAACCTTTACCCTAATACATGGTTGCCACTCCTGGCAGTCCCAAATAAGCTTGGTGCTACTTTAGAATCAGTATTTTCTCAAAGCATGATCCACAGCCTACCTACATCAGAATGCTTAGGCACACTTGTTTAAAAAAGAGATTCCTGGTCCCATGCTGACCTCAAATTTTGTGACAGTAGGCGCAGGAACCTACCTTTCTAACAAGCACTGTAATTCTTATACAACTAAAGTTTGAGAACCATGTAATTAGATAGTTCTGAACTTTCTTCTAGCAATACAAAACGAACCTGAACAAAACCCCCAAAGTCTGGGCACCTCACAATACACCTCTTTAGTAAAACTCTCCCCCCATTAAAAATATATATCCTAACATATGTGTATGTGTGAATATATAACCTAACTCATAAGCTTGCCAGGCCCCTTCCACTTTCAAATGACTATGCACATAAGTATGAAACATAATTATTATGATATTCCCTTTCCCTTTATTACCTATTCTGATTTGAACTCTTGTAATCAGTATGGGCATCCTCGTTTCCAGTCACAGCATTATTTCTGTTCTTCTTAGAACCACTTCGAAACAATTTAATTGCAGTTTTCAACTCTTCTTCATCCACAACAAACACATCTTTATAGAGAATTTCGTACAATACAGCTGAAGAAAAAATGGCCGAAATTCCAATTGTCAAAATAAGATTTATATTAACTATGTGAAAATAGTCATAATCCTGCATGCAAATAGGTACCAACAAGGTTTTAAAGGGGCTATTCATGGTAGGTCCAAGTGAAAACAAGTCATCTGAAATCACACCCAAAATTTATAAAGCCTTCACATACCCTGACAAACAGCTGCACTTGACTGAAATTGTTTTGAGTACACAGAATCATAGTGACCACTACTTGAATAGCAGAGTAGAATCTAAAGAAAAACACACAGAACAATTAAGTGAATGTTACACATCTTAAAACCATGAAATTAAGATGATAATTAACTTGAAATTGAGTCAGTAGTCAGTAACTGATAACTATTTGAATTTCTTTTTTTAAAAGTGATTTTTAAAATCTAAATATAAGGAAATGCAACCTGCACCTCATAAACATTTTCTTGGCAGTGACTTTTAAATGCCAAGATTAAAATTACTACTAAGGTTACACTGTGAGCCTTAATCACATTAATATGCCAAACAAGTCCTGATTTACAAATTTGCTAAAAAAAAAAAAAAAACAGGAACACTTAGAAATTGAGTTATTGAACATAACAGAAAGCCTAACAGATGCCAAAAGACCCAGCTAACTTCTAAGAATGACTGGAAAAATTAGGTCAAATATCCAAATACTCCAAACTCAGACTAAGGGAGGAAAGGGATTTTATTCAATTATTTAAAAAGTAATCCATTTTGAAAATCTTGTTGATTCTGGGGAGCCGAGCGCGCAGCACAAGCGTCACGCCAAACAGCGGCCCGCTCGCCTTCTGCTGGGCGTCGGCCGCCGCCGCCTCCCAGAACCTCCTCGTGCCCTCGTGTGCCAGGCCCGCGGCGGCCGGGATCCAGGGTTCACAACATGTCAGCCTCAGCCCCTGCTGCGGAGGGAGAGGGAACCCCCACCCAGGCCGCATCCGAGAAAGAACCCGAAATGCCGGGTCCCAGAGAGGAGAGCGAGGAGGAAGAGGACAAGGATGACAACCAGGAGGAGGAGGAGTCTCATTGTGGAAGGCAAGAGGGAAAAGAAGTAGAGAGGTTGACAATGCAAGTCTCTTCCTTACAGAGAGAGCCATTTACAATTGCACAAGGAAAGAGGCAGAAACTTTGTGAAATTGAGAGGATACATTTTTTTTCTATGTAAGAAGAAAACCGATGAAGTTAGAAATCTACACAAACTGCTTTAGAACAGGCCAGGCACTGTGTTCTCATTAAAGAAGAATGTGGGTCAGTTCAGTGGCTTTCCGTTTGAAAAAGGAAGTGTCCAATATAAAAAGAAGGAAGAAATGTTGAAAAAATTTAGAAATGCCATGCTAAAGAACATCTGTGAGGTTCCTGATTTGGAGAGATCAGGTATAAATAGTGAACTAGTGAAGAGGATCTTGAATTTCTTAATGCATCCAAAGCCTTCTGGCAAACCATAGCCAAAATCTAAAAAAACTTCTAGCAAAGGCAGTAAAAAGGAACAGAACAGTTCTGGAATGGCAAGGAAGGCTAAGCGAACCAAATGTCCTGAAATTCTGTCAGATGAATCTAATAGTGATGAAGATGAAAAGAAAAACAAGGAAGAGTCTTCAGATGATGAAGATAAAGAAAGTGAAGAGGAGCCACCAAAAAAGACAGCCAAAAGAGAAAAACCTAAACAGAGAGCTACTTCTAAAAGTAAAAAATCTGTGAAAAGTGCCAATGTTAAGAAAGCAGATAGCAGCACCACCAAGAAAAATCAAAACAGTTCCAAAAAAGAAAGTGAGTCTGAGGATAGTTCAGATGATGAACCTTTAATGAAAAAGTTGAAGAAACCCCCCACAGATGAAGAATTAAAGGAAACAAAGAAATTACTGGCCAGTGCTAACTTGGAAGAAGTCACAATGAAACAGATTTGCAAAAAGGTCTATGAAAATTATCCTACTTATGATTTAACTGAAAGAATATTTCATAAAAACAACTGTAAAAGAGCTAATTTCTTGAGATAAGAGGGCAGAGATGACTCGTTCCCACAGATTTGAAGATTTGATTTATACCATTATACCAGCAAAGAGAATGTATTTCCTTTTCTAAATCCTTGTTAAGCAACGTTAGAACTTACTGCTGACTTTTTTATGTTGAGTGTTATGTGAATTTGAGTTTGCTATTTTAAATTGCATTTCTATGCCATTTTTAGTTTAAAATCTTACATGGCATTAACTGTTCCTTGCTTTTATAGTTGTATTTTGTACATTCTGGGTTTCTTTATATAAGGTCATAGATTCTTGAACTGTTGTGGTTTTTAGTGCACTTAATATTAGCTTGCTTAAGGCATACTTTTAATCAAGTAGAACAAAAACTATTATGACTGGGATTTATACACACAGAGATTGCAGTATTTGGTATACGAAATATTTTGAATATAATAAAAAAAAAGAAATATTTTGAATACACATCTCTGTCAGTGTGAAAATTCAGCGGCAGTGTGTCCATCATATTAAAAATATACAAGCTACAGTTATCCAGATGACTGAATTGGAACTTTTCTCCTGCATGTGTATATATGTCAGACTGTCAGCATGACAAAAGTGACAGATGTTATTTTTGTATTTTTAAAAAACAATTTGTTGTATACAAAGTTTTTAAATTTCTTTTGTGCAGACCACTTTTTAAACTCACATAGGTAGGTATCTTTACAGTTGTAGACTATGGAATGTCAGTGTTCAGCCAGACAGTATGATGGAGCAGTGAAAGTCAATTCAGTGATGGAACATGAAGGAACAGTTATCCTGCTTTGTCTCGAAAGTGTCATCAATTTGTAATTTTAGTATTAACTCTATAAAAGTGTCTGTAAGTACGTTTTATATTAAGGACAGACCAAAAATCAACATATCAAAGCTTCAAAAACTTTGGGAAGGGGTGGGATTAAGTACAAGCACATTTGGCTTATAGTGAATGAACCGATTTTTATTAATTGCTTTTACCCATATAAAATGCTGATATTTACCGGAAACCTAGCCACCTTCATGATTACGATTAAAGTACCAGATTATAATGCCAGAATATAATGTGCAAGCAATCGTGGATATCTCTGACAAAGTGTGTCTCAAAAATAATATACTTTTACATTAAAGAAATTTAATGTTTCTCTGGAGTTGGGGCTCTGGCTTTTAAAGTTTGGCTAATCAGTGTTGATTCTAGATGATCAACATAATGGACCACTCCTGAATGAGACTAATTTTATCTTTCAAATTTACTGTCTTAAATCAGTTTATTAAATCTGAATTGTAAAACATGCTGCTTATGATAGAATGACACATTTGATGTACCAATTAAGGGTTGAAAAATATCTTTGCATCATGGAACAGAAATATATATGTTGAATGTTAACAGGTATTTTCACAGGTTTGACTTGACTCAGACACTAGGGAAAGGTAAATAGACGTGAACAAAATAAGCAACTAAATGAGACCTAATAATTGGTCTTCGATTTTAAATATTTAATTTGTTCTTATAAACCTTGTCAATAAAATTAATCTAAATTAAAAAAAGTTATCCATTTAACTGAATAGCAATATATCAATACACTATATAGCACCAATACTGCTAGAGAGACTTCCTCAATGAATTAAGGCACATCTCATGCTACAAAAATGACAGTTTAACGTCTGAGCTGATTCCTTGAATCCCTAGAGTTTTTTTTCCTAAAACAATTCAAAGGCCATGCTTATTAAGAAAAATTTTGTCAGTCAAAATGTTGCATGTGATGAAATTTGTTTACATAACTGTTCCAAAACCTTTCTGAATTTTTGTTAAAAAAATCTGTCTTTGCCAGGTGGGGTGGTGTGTGCCTATAGTCTCAGCTACTACGGCAGGAGGGTCCCTTGAGCCCAGGGGTTTGAAGCTGTAGTGTGCTATGATCTCACCTGTGAATAGCCACTGCACTCTAGCCTAGGCCACATAGTGAGATCCCCATCTCTTAAAAAAAAATCTGTCTTATATAAGGGATATAATCCCTAGTGATTAAGGTTCTTCCATTTTGAAGGTATCAGCAACCTAAGTTACTCAAAATGATTCTGCAATCTGTGGAAAAATGTTGCCACCAAGCCTCCTTGGCAGAAAAAAAAATTATCCTAAGCATTCTTTTTTTCTATCTTCCTACTCTTCCCT
Source organism: Colobus angolensis palliatus (assembly GCF_000951035.1). NCBI lineage: Eukaryota > Metazoa > Chordata > Mammalia > Primates > Cercopithecidae > Colobus > Colobus angolensis. Next base: position 2,372,030 of record NW_012116999.1, read on the forward strand.
GAGCTAACTTCTCCCAATAATCCAGTTATTTGATCCCAGATCTATTATTCTTCACTCGTCTTTTTGTAAATCACAATTCTATTTCAGTAATAATCCATTTCAAAGTACCGAAGTCAAGTGTCAAGCTAAAGTAACTCACAGTAAAGTTTAAGTTATAAGTTTCTCCTACCACAAGAGGTATTTGCATTTAAGAGTTTATTAACCCATAAGAACAGTGAGCAGATTGTGAGCAGAGAAACCCTTTGTACTTTGGGCTACAAGAACTGGGAACTCTAAGAAATATTAGTAACTAGAGGCAGCTGTTAAGGAATAAAGGCATTCAGTTAACCAGACTGATGAACAAGCAGTTCTTATAGAAAGAAGACAGACAACTATATAATTTCTCTATTAAAGTAGCAAGAATTTCCATTTTGACTGGAAGAGGCAAAACAAGGCATGATGGCTTTTATGTTTCTTATGGTATCCCAACATGAAATAGTAATTCATACATACTTGTGGGTGGTTTGCTTGGGAGTGGGCAGATGGGATGTAATTAATGGCAGTAAACTAGTGAAAAAATGGGGTAGATCTATATTACTAAGAAGGATATTTAAAAAGAACAAGTAACAATGTTAAATATGAGCCCATTTACATTTAAAAGACAAACACAAAGAAAATGATACAGAAAGATACTCACCAATACTTAATAGTTTGTTACTTTGAAGTGCATGAGAACCAATACTTGTTACTTCGAAGTGCATAAGATTGAAGAGGATGAGTGGGGACTTTCTTACTCTACGTTTCCAGACTTAATTTTATTTTGTTTTTAATATAAGTATGTACTTCTATCTAGATAGAGCAAATGAGCTGAGTGAAGATGGCTCGATTTCAGCTGAATACACTTAAGAAACTGAAGATAGGCCGGGCGCGGTGGCTCAAGCCTGTAATCCTGGCACTTTGGGAGGCCGAGACGGGCGGATCACGAGGTCAGGAGATCGAGACCATCCTGGCTAACATGGTGAAACCCCGTCTCTACTAAAAATACAAAAAACTAGCCGGGCGAGGTGGCGGGCGCCTGTAGTCCCAGCTACTCAGGAGGCTGAGGCAGGAGAATGGCGTAAACCCGGAAGGCGGAGCTTGCAGTGAGCTGAGTGCAGTGAGCCACTGCACTCCAGCCTGGGTGACAGAGCAAGACTCCGTCTCAAAAAAAAAAAAAAAAAAAAAGAAACTGAAGATAACTATGTAGAATGCAGAATTAAGTCAACACAGAAGGTGAAAGATACTGAAGTGAATATTAGACATTTATTTCTATGAAAGTTTGTTCTAAAATATTTTTAGAAGGTTCGTTAATAATGTTCACGCCTATAATAAAGTCATTTTTATTTATTTATTTTTGAGATGGAGTCTTGCTCTGTCGCCCAGGCTGGAGTTAAGCGGCGAAATCTCGGCTCACTACAACCTCCGCCTCCTGGGCTCAAGCGATTCTTCTACCTCAGCCTCCCGAGTAGCTGGAATTACAGGCATGCACTACCACACCCAGCTAATTTGGGTATTTTTAGTAGACACGGGGTTTCACCATATTGGCCAGGCTGGTCTCAAACTCCTGATCTCAAGTGATCCATCTGCCTCGACCTCCCAAAGTGCTGGGATTACAGGCATGAGCCACCACACCCAGCCTCATTTTTAAAAACTCGGTCCTGATGCCAATCTTAGGAGCGTGAACTGAGATAAAGCAACAAAGTTTTAGGGAAAGCAAAGCATCACAGAATAAAAGCACCTGGCTTTTCAATATAAACACACCCCCCCCACTCTATAAATTCCCAAATCAGATATATATATGCACTATCCTGTACATGCAAATACCCAAGTGCTGGTAAGCATTAGCTCTGTATACATGTATGGACATTTGTAGGTTGTACACACTCAAAAGGTCTGACATTTTTGTATTCTCATGGTTCCCAGTGGGTAATGTTCCCCCTAAATTAGCTAAATAATCTCTCTGTAAGACACACACATTTAAAATGGAACTGTATAACTGTAGGAACTAAGTGGTGGGTACATGAATGTTTACCACATGAGTCTTCAAACTTCTCTCTGTATGAAAAATTTCAGAATACAATGTTGGGGAAAAACTGAACTGGAAGTTTAAAGATCCCTGGTAAAGATCCAAATTTCATCTCAAGCAATGCTATGTACAACTGCTTAGATACAAAAGCTAACACTCCTCTTCCTCAAACAATTCAGATTATGTCACACCTTTGCCTAAAAACTTTCCATTAGTGTTTCGGGTTCAAGTGTGCTGGTGTCTTAAATTTACTTTAAAATACATCAGAAAAGAAAGATGGACAGATGAATGGATCGAGGAATAGATATGTTATAAGAATACTAAGATGTTAACAGCAGATTCTAGGTGGTGGGTAAGTATATGGATGCTTACTGTAAAATTCTGTTAACTTTTCTGTATGTTTGAACATCATAATAAAATGTTGGGAAAAAGTTTCAAATGACTATTCTGTACAATGAAAAGACAAATTATTTGGCATGGCTTGTTCTACCTCTTACAATGTAACTGTAGCCTATCTTTCCAGCATCACCCTCCTCACATCCAACTACTTAAGTCCCAAAGGGTCTCTTGCTTCTATGCCTCTGTATATAGTGTTTCCTCTGAATACACAGCTCTTCATATTTGATGGACTCTTTTATACTCCACTTAAATGTCACTACCACCATGAAGCTTTCTAAACTCCCTCAAGCAGAAAGAAGGGGTTTTTCCTTTGTGCTTTTAGCACAGTTTTTATTATAAAACTTACCACTTTGCTGTAATTAACCCTTTGCAGTTCTGTCTTCATCGCCCCTTAAGCTCTTGGAGGGCAAGGATTTCACTGTATTCATTTTGGTGTCCCCAAAGCTCAGAAAAGAGATAATTCATGTACCTCATTCATACTTATCTTCTAAGTTATCTCCTACTCAGTCTTCTCTATTCCTAATGCTACTTCTCCTTAGTTCAGATATTCCCCCTCAATTACCATAACAGCATCCTAACAGTTCTCCTGGTCTCTAGTCTTGTCTTGCCATCATTAAAATTTTGTCTAAATTGTGTTCCATGTTGTGAAATAAGACATATAAAACTCAAACACTATGTAGTCTATATTTCACTAATAAAATAATCAGGATAAAGGCTTTTCTTTTATAAACTTTTTGGAGGAGAAACTGTATGCTGAAACACAATTTATCTGCTGAGTATTCTCAACTAACAATCAAGTACTTTACCAGGCAGTAGTAGACACTGTCACTTCCCTCAAGAAACTTTCAGATAATGAAAGAAATACATATGAAGACAAACACAATATAATAAATACTGCAATTAGTTGGGAACTGCTAGGGGAGAACAAAGTGAGAAAATGATTCCAGGGGCATTGGGAAAGTTTCAAATACAAAGACACAAAGTATGAAAGGCAGAATACCTGGAAGCATGGCATAATAAGGATGGAAGAAAATAAAGCTGCTTTGGGACCTTTCAGGATGCTGAATGCCTAGCTTCAAAGTTTGAACCTTATCCTTTTTAGTCATTGAGAAGCCAATTAGGGTTTGGGGTGGTTTTTTTCCTACCACAGAGAAATGACAATCAGATCTGTTTAGAGGGCTAACAACACTGAGATTAACTGACTAGAGAGGAAAATGCTAGTAACAGAGAAACCTGTCATTCAGACTATGCTTTTCATTAATTAAGTTAAAAAAAATGATTTAATATCCAGGCAAGCCAGAAGCATCATTCAACTTCTTTTATATAAGTCAACATTCACTCATCTTCTTACCTTGTCTTCATAGCCATTATCTGTGACATAAGTTGGAGGTTTTCCAGGAAAGCGATAAAGAACGAAATCCCGACTACATGAGGAAAACAAAGGTTAAGTGGAAAGACATAATTTGGCATATGTAAGAGATAGTTATAGGAACAACTATTTCTGCTTTTAAATTGCCTACCTTATTCATACAAAGTAATATAAATATCCGGTTTAATGTCTGGCTTTAAAATAATCCAAAAGGGCTAAATGATGTTAATTCAAAGTAGACAGCTAATTGCCCCTAAAGTCCTATGGATTTTTTTTTAATGTATCTTAATTTGGGAGAAGAAGGGGTAAAGACAACGAATTATTAGTTGTATGTATGACTGTGGGGGTGGTGGGGGTGGTGCTCTCCTTTATTTTTTTTGGCAAAAGGCTAGAAAATAGGCATTTCAGCTTTTGCAGACTATATGGTTTATTCAACTTTGCTTTGGTAGCATGAAAGCAGCACAGACAATGCATAAGTGAATGAGCATGACTGTGTTCCAACAAAGCTTTATAGACACTGAAATCTGAATTTTATATAATTTTTCCATCCCATGAAACATTCTTCTTTTGACTTTTCAACCATTTAAAATATTTTAACACTCTCTCTTAGCTTTCTTCATTCTAGATATCAACACATCAAATCTCAAATTTCCCCAGTCCCGAAGAGACCATTAATTGAGATCTTATACACACATGCATGCAAATACCCACTCTCAAAGAAAAGAGGATATAACTTACTTATAAATTAGAGAAAGAGCTCTTATTTCCAGCTGGCCAGCACTTTCCTAAACAAAAATAGTGTATAGAGTTTTAAAAATACATTCTGTAGCTACGAGGTAGTTTCTTCAAGTTCAACAAATTTTTAGCTGCTTAGCACTGTTTTAGATGAAGAATTTGTAGAACACACTATAACCTGTTTTAAGGCTTGGAATACTGTGATAGCTACTTATTAACATAAACTTATCCTGAAAAAGGGATCTAAAGCCCTACTTAGCTATTAAGTAATAAGGACAGTTAATAGGAGAGATTTTAAAAACACAATAAAGATGGAACGAGTATAATAAAAAGGCAGTAGGGATTTAGTAAATGTGTTTTTTAAGTCCAGAACCATGGAATTAACTTTATCACATAAAAATTATTTCTAAATAAAGTATGAATTTATGAATTTTACTCCCACATAAAAGGAAGAAAACTATAAATCAGGGGAATTGTTTAATAACAAAATAATGACCTCTTGGTAAAATTCATTACCACCCTCCTCCCCCATTAAAGTGAAAAGGCTTAAGCTTCTCCCGTTTCCAAGTAGTGTATACTCTTTTGCTAGTCTATGGTTGATGGGATTCTTAACACACAATTATCAATATTCGACATAAACCAATATGTCAATTTTCAGCCTCTAAACTTATGTAAGAACTATTGGATTCAACACAGCTGGCTACTAAATAAAATAGTTGGGGTCTGGCTAAAGTAATACAGCTGAATGAATAAATTTACATTACTATTCCAAATAACTCTGAAAAGATTAAACCCCCATATTTGATCTTACCTTGGGATCTCCCAACCGTTCCAGGTATTTCTCAAAAGATCCCTCCACATACTTCAAAAATAAAACAAACTCGACTTAACCAAATACACAGCATTACTGAAATCTGATTATATTCTACAATATTATCCTGCAATGGGTTTTTTGCTCAGCTCAACAATTATGGTAGTAAGTTTCTACTTTGCACAGCACCTCAAGATTTGCACATACACAAAAGTCATGAGTGGAGAAAAGCTGGAGTATAAAAGTATCTTAGGAATTGGTCCTGGCATATCCACATACCAGTGCATTTCATCAAATGGTATGCTTTTGAGTTTCATTTGAAACGCCAATTTAAGTAATGACAATTTTCAAAAATCAAGCAAGACCAGTATTTCTAAGGATTTCAAATTTGACAAGACATGCATTTACAAAATTAAACTGAGGAACTTTAAAGAGAATTTCATTAGTTTCTAAAAAGACCATGGAACAAGGGATCTTTTTAGGGGTGATGGAAACATTCTATATCTCGACTGTAGTGGTAGTTCCATGATTGCATATTATCTCCAAAACTAAAAACAGTAAACTTAAAATGATAAGTTTTATTGTATGTAAAATATGCCTCAATAAAAATGAAATTAAACTCAGGACTGTAATAGATTTATTTCTAGTTCCATGGATACATATCACTAGACTTTTAAAAAATCATTTAAATTTTCCTTTTAAAAAGTTTTGAGATATAAATGACATACAGGCCGGGTGCGGTGGCACAAGCCTGCATTTCCAGCACTTTGGGAGGTCAAAGTGGGCAGATCATGAGGTCAGGAGATCGAGACCATCCTGGCTAACATTGTGAAACCCCATCTCTACTAAAAATACAAAAAAAATTAGCCGGGCATGGTGGTGGGCACCTGTAGTCCCAGCTACTTGGGAGGCTGAGGCAGGAGAATGGCATGAACCCAGGAGGCAGAGCTTACAGTGAGCCAAAATCATGCCACTGCACTCCACCCTGGGTGACAGAGCAAGACTTCGTCTCAAATAAATAAATAAATAAATGACATACAATAAACTGCCCAACTTAAATAGTACAGATTTTGACTTATGTATACACCTATGAAATCATCATCACAATTGAGATAGTGAATATACCACTTCCATAAGTATCCTTGTGCCCCTCTATAACTCATATATAACCACTGATCTGCTTTCTGTCACTATAGATTGGCTTGTATTTTTTCTAGAGTTTTCTATAAGGGAAATCAAACAGTATAAACTTTGCAAGGGATCTGGTTTCTATCACTCAGTATTGAATTGAGATTCATTTATGTAGTTTTAAAATTTTACACACATCGGCCGGGCGCGGTGGCTCAAGCCTGTAATCCCAGCACTTTGGGAGGCCGAGACGGGCAGATCGCGAGGTCAGGAGATCGAGGCCATCCTGGCTAACACGGTGAAACCCCGTCTCTAATAAAAAATACAAAAAAATAGCCGGGCGAGGTGGCGGGCGCCTGTAGTCCCAGCTACTCGGGAGGCAGAGGCAGGAGAATAGCGTAAACCTGGGAGGCGGAGCTTGCAGTGAGCTGAGATCCGGTCACTGCACTCCAGCCCAGGTGACAGAGCGAGACTCCATCTCAAAAAAATAAAATAAAATAAAATAAAATAAAATAAAATAAAATTTTACACACATCTTTGTTATTCAAAATGTTGTCCACAAACCAATAGCAAACATTACTTCAGAGTTTGTTAAAAATGCAGAAATCTCCACTGAGCGCAGTGGCTCACACTTGTAGTCTCAGCACTTTGGGAGGCCAAGACGGGCAGATCACTTGAGCCCAGGAGTCTGAGACCAGTCTGGGCAACATGGCAAAAACCCCATCGCTACTAAAAACACAAAAAACTTAGCCCAGTGAGGTGGTGTGTGCCTGTAGTCCCAAGTTACTTTGGAGGCTGAGGTGGGAGGATTGCTTCAGCCTGGCAGAGGATGCAGCAAGCTGTGATCCTGCCACTGCACTCCAGCCTGGGCAACAGAGTAAGACCCTGTCTCAAGGTAAGAAAAAAAAGAAATCTCGGGCCACAACTCAGACCTACTGAATCAAAACCTGTAGTTTAACAAGATCTCCAGGTGATTTGTATGCACAGAAACACTTGAGCTGCACTGCTTTACACTGTGGTCTTGCATTTGAAGTAATGTCATGAATAATCCTTTCTCCAGGTGTAGAGAAGACTACAATCAACTTCAAGGTAACAAGCTTTTAAGTCAAGAAGTCTTCACATAGTTTTAAAATTCACTGAAACCAGTTGAGAAAATTAAGAGTAAAACTCGAACAGCAGACAAATACCCACAATAAATAGAAGAAACAAATAGCATTGGAAGGGCCAGAAGTGTTTAAAAAAAAAACAACACACACACACACACACACACACACACACACACACAAAAGGAAGCCTCCAATTTCATTAACAAGAATTCAAATACATGAAGGTGTACAAATGTCTTCTGTAAGTTGTTTTACCTAAAGTTAATCATTAGTGGCAGAGCTCTAATTATACAATTTGTCACATGGAAAGGCTAGATACTTGGACTCATTTGTTCCCTTACAACTAAGTTTTACAAGATTCCTCAAATTGACTGGCTGAAGATTATTGTCCACAGGATTAAGCAAGAAAATAGAGGGGGTTCCCATTTGTACATATTTTAAAATATGCATTTCAAAACATTAACAGAGCCAAACCTTTCATGAACTATTATTAATTGTTCAATAAAACTGTATGGATAATATAAAACAGCAATCAAAATGTAACTTTTTAGGGTCTGGAGTTCTTGGTGTAGGACGAGGTAAGTAGTGGGAAAATGTAGATTATTCTTGATTTTTAATTAACCTTGATTTTTAAACAACCTAATTCTAGCAGAGGGTCCAGAAGCACGTTAGCTACTGGGAAGGGAGCCAGTTGGGAATTAAATATTTGCTATTGAGGAGACTGCATGATATAGTTTAATTTTGGTAGGTGCTCACAATTACTTTCCCACCTGCTACATATTCTACCAGCTCTCCCCTGGGTATGTATTCTACTTACAGACTCAAAAGTTTGTTGATTTTCCCTCATATATGAGACACAAGCCTTCCTGATTTCCAAATGATGGACCTGGCTGCAAAACAACTAAAAAGAAGAGAAAGACCAGCCCACTGTCAGTAATCATTTAAAATAGGCACTTCTAAATCAAGACTATGAACTGGACACTTAAGCCTTCCTTATTCAGAACATATGTAGGAAATTGGGAAATTAAATCATCTTACTCTAAGTTTTTCTTAATATCATCTTCAACGAAATTGGGGTAGGATGACTGTCATGCCCCATCCCCTTTTCTACTCCTTATGTGCACAGCCTGTAATTTTTTTCTTAGGTATTAGAGGAAGCAGGGGATGCTTACAAAGGATCAAGATATATTTCAAAGTTGTCTTTAGCCTCATCTTACCCCTCCTACATTACAAACTAGCATTTAAAAAACAGAAAAGATAGCAAAGGTACAGCAATATAGACTATTAAGCAAAGGCATGCACCAAGCTAAGAAGAGCAAGCAGCTTCTCTCTAGGACCTGATAGGCCTGATGTTCTCACTAGAAAGCAGGGGAATTTTTTTGTTTCTTTTGGCAAACTACAGGACCACCCATGTCTCAAACTCTGCAAACTCAGTACAGGGAAGATATGTTTTCCTTTTACCTGCTCCGAAATAGCCCGAAAGAGGCAAGAGGCATCCTTGGCAGTCAGCTTTCGAAACAGCCCTAAGCTGCCTAAATATTCATCCATTGATGCCTCATTCAAAGACTTCTGGCTGCAGTAGTTTTTCCATCCTTTATGCATTTTGTACAGGGTGGGGGTGAGAGGGAGAGGGAAAAAAGTGTGGCAAGAGGGAAAAAGCAGGGTGCAGGTAGGATGGGTAGCAGTAACAAGGGCTTGCTTATGCAGGTATCCGGAAAGCAGCCCAAAGTCTAGGCCTGAGAAGGCAGTTGAAGTCAGCGCTGCAGAATCTTGGCACTTCCCAGGAGCAGAAGCAATGGACTTGGCTTGCCCAGGACAAGTCAGGACCCTGTGAAAAGAAGAGGAAGAGCCAATCCTCCTAGGAATAGGGAACTCAGACTGAGGAGGAGACGTGGGAGGGAGGGAGAAAGTGCTTAGAGTTACCTCCTTGGGAAAGAGTGGGATTAACCCAATCAGACCAAAGTTGAGAAAAGTATGCATAAGCAGCTGAGCTTTGGGACTAGAAGGAAACTGACTTTGCAGCTTAACTCAGGGCAACTGCTGCACGAGGCTGAAAAGGGACTACATAAGGCTCAGGTGTGTAGGTTGCAGCGTGGTCAACATTACATTGCTTTAAGATCTCTAGCTGAATATTCAACTAGTCTCTCCCCCAAATTCCCTGCTCCTTTCATAGTTTCAGGGAAACATGGAGGGAGGGAATCTTCATGAACCTAGTTAACCTGTGAGCATTTGTATTAATATCTTTTTAATACACACAAAAAAGGAGAAGGAACTTCCCTTAATCTATAGTGGCAGAGGGCACAGTTCAAGCTAAGTATCAAAGCTATTACCTGGATATTCCAGATATAGGGTTGAAGTAATATTCTAATTCTAGAGAATAATCTCTGCCAGGATTACAGAAACTAAATCTTATTGGCCATGCTAGGGAAACCTTATACAATTCTTGACTAACGCCTCCAAAGTATCACATGGCACCAATAAAAAAGAAAAATGCAAAAAAAACGTGTGTTTCTTTAAAAATGGAAATAAAAATTTAAATGGAAGCAGCATGAAAATATCCATAAACTTTCTAATAGACTACATTTGAAATGGTATGGTACAGTATGAGATGAGCTAGACAATGAGAGATGTGTTTCAATGTTTTACTAGCATACTTTTCCAGAAACATAACTGGATTCTGAGAAAAACCAAAGAAAATAGTAAGTGCCAAAGGCAGGCCCAATTGCTTCTATTATTTGTTCCTATTATCTATGCTATCTAGCGTCTTTTATTTTTATTTAAACGCAAAAATCCAATTCCTTTCTTACATTTTTTAAGTATTAAAAAAATAGGTCAAAAGTTGGCTTTAAAGAAGGCACAACATGAAGCTGTTTTCAAAATTGTTTTTTCCTTTTTTTCTTTTTTTTTTTTTTTGTATCTGTGGATCCAGTAGTAATCATGACTGCTCCCTCTAGGAAAAGGAATATTTTATAATTTAGGAATGAAATAATGTTTGACATGGTAAAAAAGTATAAATCTTGACTTCCTTAGCATGCCAATTTGAAATTACCTTAATTTCTTTTTTTTTTTTTTTTTAAATGGTCTCACTCTGTCACCCAGGCTGAAGTGCAAGTGCAGTGGTGTGAATACAGCTGACTGCAGCCTCAACCTCCTGGGCTCAAACAATCCTCCTACCTCAGCCTCCCAAGTAGCTAAGACCACAGGTGCATACCACCACACCCAGTTAATTTTTGTATTTTCTGTAGAGTTGGGGTCTTGCCATATTGCCCAGCTGGTCTCAAACTCCTGGGTTAAAGCTATCCTCCCACCTCAGCTTCACAATGCGCTGGAATTACAGCCATGAGCCACCGTGTCCAGCCACTAATTTCTTTTGTAAAGATACTGTAACCCTGGAGAAGTGATGCCTTTTGCAAAAGTTCTGAAACACTGGGAAGAGAGATTGCCATCTTTCGTTAAGGTCACTAATTCACTGAGAAAAATTAATTAAGGGTTATAATTTGGCCAGGTGTGATGACTCACACCTGTGATCCCAGCCCTTTGGGAGGGCAAGGAGGGCAGATCACGAGGTCAGGAGATCGAGACTATCCTGGCTAACATGGTGAAACCCCATCTCTACTAAAAATACAAAAAATTAGTTGGGCGTGGTGGGCGCCTATAGTCCCAGCTACTCGGGAGGCTGAGGCAGGAGAATGGCGTGAGCCGAGATCGCGCCACTGCACTCCAGCCTGGGCAACAGAGTGAGACTCCATCTCGAAAAAAAGGATAATTTAAAAGTTAATTTGTTTCCAGCATACTGTACTTGTAGAGAAAAACACAAATGCTTCACATCTGCTTTTTAAACTAAAAATAAGTATGATATATAAAACAATGCAATCTAAATGCTTCATTTTGAGGAAGGGAATGGGAGAAGGGAAAATCAGGAGAGGGAGGGAGAGAATCAGAAAAGTAATAGAAAACTGAAAAAAAGAAAAACACAAGTAGGGACAGGAAGACAAAAGGAGACAGAGCAAAAGAAAAAACACACAGGGAAGCACACAGAAGTAGATCCACATAAATATGGTCCATCGATTTTTGATAAAGGTGCAAAATCAGTTCAGTAGAAAAAAGATAGCATTTTCATCAAGTGGTGCCAGAACAACTGACCATCCACATGCAAAAAAAGGATCCTCAACCTATATCTCACATCTTGTACTATAATTAACTTTAAGTGGCATAAATGTAAAATAAAACTTCAAAATTTTTAAAAATAAAATATAGGAGAAAATGTTTAAGATCCTGAGTTAGGTAGTGAGTTCTCAGATACATAACAGGAAAAAAAATTAACTCGATTTTATCAAAATTTAAAACTTTTGCTCTGCAAATGACATTGTTAGGAGAATGAAAACACAAGCCAAGACTGGGAGAAAATATTTTTACATCACGTATCTAACCAGAAAAGCTTTGTACTAAAATATGTAAAGAACTCTGAAAAGTCAACAATAAAAAAATCCAATTTCTTAAATAGACAAAAGATTTGAATACACATTTCACCAAAGATACAAGAATGGCTAATGAGCACATAAAAAAATATTCGAAATCATTAATCGTTAGGAAAATGGAAATTAGAATCACAGTAAGACATCATTACATACCCACCAGGATAGCTATAATAAATAATACAAACAATAACTAGCATTAACAAGGATTGGAGCAACTGGTCCTAAGAAGATGGAAGCAAAAACTGTATGATTCCAAAAGGAATATGATTCCATTTATAAGAAATATGCCAAAAGGGTAAATCTAGAGACAGAAAGCAGATGAAGTAGTTGCCCAGGGCTGGAGTGAAAATAGGCACTGACTACAAATAAGCACAAATAATCTTTCTGGAATAACAAAAATCTACTAAAACTATTTTGTGGTGATATGTGTACAATTCTGTATATTCACTAAAAACTAAATTGTACTCTTAAAACTGGTAAATTTAACGGCTTTCAGGTATGTCACATACCATATAATTCACTCACCTAAAGCATACAATTCGATGGTTTGTTGTATAGAGTTGTGCATCCATCACCATAATCAACTTTAGAGCATTCTCTTTATCACAAAATGAAACTCTGCATCCTGTAGCTGTCAACTTCTAATCCCTCTATCCCCACCAACCCCAGACAACCACTAATCTACTTCCTGAATCTACAGATTTCACTATTCTGAACATTTCAAATAAATGGGATCATAAAATATGTGGTCTTATGTGACTCGCTTCTTTTACTTAGCATAAGGTTTTCAAAGTCCACCCATGTTGTAGCATGGTGCATCACTACATAGTTCAATCCACTGTATAAAACAAAATTTGTTCATCCATTCGTTAGTTGATAGAAATTTGGGTTGTTTCCACTTTTGGGCTATTATGAATAGTATTTCCATAAATATTCACATGCAACTTTTTGTTTTGACTTATGTTTTCAATTATTTTAGGCATAATACCTATGAGTGGAGTTACTGGATCATATGGTAACTCTATTTAACCTAATGTTAGGAACTGTCAAACTGTTTTTCAGAGCAACTGCACCATTTTACATTCTTACCAATAGTGGATGAGGGTTCAATTTTTCTCTAGATCCTTATCAACACTTGTTATTTTCCAGCTTTTGATTATAGTCAACCTGGTGGGTGTGAAGTGGTATCTCACTGTGGTTTTGATTTGCATTTCCCCAGTGGCTAATGATACTGAGCATCTTTTCATCTGCTTATTGACCATTTGTATATCTTTAATGAGATACCACTACATACATCTTAGAATAACTAAAATAATTTTTTTAACTGACAATACCAAGTATTGAAAAGGATATAAAACAACTGGAACTCTCTCATATATTGCTAGTGGGAATGTAAAATAGTACAACCACTGTGGAAAATAGTTTAGCAGTTTCTTATAAAATTGAACAGAGTTACCATATGATCAAGCAATCCCACTTCTAGGTATCTACATAAGAGAAATAGTAACACAAAAACCTCTATGTGAATGTTCATAGTAGCTTTATCCATAATCATGAACTCTCAAAACTGGAAACAATCTAAACATTTCTCAGCTGGTGAATGGACAAAAACTGTGGTACATTCAAACAAAAGAATACTTCCTAGGAATAGAAAATAATGAAATAATGATACATAAAAGAACATGTATCTCAAATGTAACATGTGAACCGAAAAAAGACAAGATTCAAAAGGCTACACACTGTATGCCTGCATTTATATGACATATTGAAAAAGGCCAAAGGATAGGAAGGTAAAACAGATTAGATTTTGTCAGTAGTTGGGGTTGAAGAGCTGACTACCAAGAGAAAGGATAAATGGGGGCACTGGAATTGTTCTGCATCTCGACTGTGGCAGTGGTTACATGATTATGCGTTTGTCAAAATTATAGAACTATATAAGAAAACAGGCTAATTTTACTGTATTTAAATTTAACAGTTAAGTAAAACAAAAAAGCAGAAGAAATAGAGTTGAGGAGTTCACAGAACAGTCAACAATATTGGAAAGAAAAAATAAGAAAATTAGATTATCAATCTAGGAAAGCCAACATCTAACCAGCAGGAAGCCCAAAATGAGATGAAGCAGAGGGAAAGAAATGATAATGGTGATGATGATGATGATGACTATGACAATATAAAAAAATTCTAGCATTGTAGAACATGAGTATCCATATTGAAATTGAAAGGGCTCATGAAGTAGTCACAACAATGAAAGCAAAAAAGATCATCATCCCTGGACATAACAATAAAGTTTCTGAAGTCAGGGGAAAAAGAGAAGATCCTAAAGCTTTCAGAGAAGAAAAACAGTTTATACACAAAAGAACACAAATAAGAACACAATATACTTCTCAAAAAACTGGGATTCGGAAAACAATGAAGCTCCAGATTATAGGGGAAGTTATTTCCAACCTTTATTTCTATAGCAAACTGTCAGATAAAAGAGTAAAACAAGGTGTTTTCAGAAAAAAAAAAAAAAAGATTTAAAAAAGTTGCCACCCTTTCTCAGAAAGCTACTGAAGATATGTGAAACCAAAATAAAGAATTTTCTTTTAAAGTCTGGGGGTGGCAGGGAGCAATCTTGGAAATAGGAGATTCAACACAAGAGAAAAGCAAAGAGAAATTACAGGATAAGGATGAAGGGGAAATCACAGGAAGACAGACACTCAGTAGGACTAGAAAATAAGCATTTCCAAAAATAGGACGGAGAACTCCAGTGTGGATATCTCGAAAAAGATAATAAAGGTTTAGATAACTCGATGTGTTTGAATATAATGAGAGATGTACACTTCTGTTGGAAAATTTGGGATGTTACTATCAAAAACTGGGAAAATGAGAAAATAACAAAATGAGATAAAATGAAGTTTTACAGGAAAGGAAACAAATCATTGAACACTACATGGCTCAGATGTGAATAATACTGTATTGTAGTTAAGCAGTCATGGCAATATCAACATTGAAAATGAATCTCACAGAACTGATAAAACTAAATTAGGAGGATGGGAAGGGAAATGGGGAAGAGAAAAAAGAAAAAGTCTGCTCTTTGGGACCTCATTACCCCTTTTTCAACAATGGACAGATAACCTAGACAGAAAATCAATAAGGAAACATCAGACTTGAATTATACTTTACAACAGATGGACCTAACAGACATATACAGAATATTCAATCCAATAGCAACAGAATACACATTCTTGCTATGCAGACATGGACCATTCTCCAGGAGAGATCATATTGTTACGCTAAAAAACAAGTCTTAACAAATTTAAGGGAACTGAAATCATATCAAGTACCTTTCCAGATCACAATGGCATGAAACTAGAAATCAGTAACAGAAAGAATCTTGAAAAATACACAAATATGTGGGAATTAGACAAAATGCTTCTGAACAAGTCAATGTGTCACAGAATAAATCAAAAAGGAAATAAAAAAAAACCCGAGACAAATGAAAATGGAAAACAATAAACAAAAACTTACAGGATGCAGCAAAAACAGTTCTAAGAGGGAAATTTATAGTGGTAAATGCCTACACTAAAAAGGAAGAAAGATCTCAAATAATCTAATTATACTTCAAGGAACTAGAAAAAGAAGAACAGCCTAAAGTTAGCAGAAAGAAGGAAACAAAGATCAGAGCATAAATAAATGAAAGAGACTAGAAAAACAATAGAAAAATAATAAACGAAACTAGAAGTTAGTTTCTTGAAAAGATAAATAAAATTGACCTACCCTTAGCTAGACTAGGACAAAAAGACTCAAATCAGAAATGAAATAGGAGACATTACAACTGATATCACAGAAATACAAAGGATCACAAGAAACTACTATAAACAATTATACGCCAACAAATTGGATAGTCTAGAAGAAATGGATGAGTTCCTAGACACATACAACCTACCAAGACTAAATCATGAAGAAATAGAAAATCTGAACAGACCAATAATGAGGAAGGAGATTGAATCAGTAATAAAAGTCTCCCACCAAAGTCTAAGACCCGATGGCTTCAGTGCTGAATTCTACCAAACATTTAAAGAAGAACCAGTACCAATCCTTCTTAAGCTCTTTCAAAAATCTGAAAAAGAAGGAATATTTCTAAACTCATTTTACAAGACCAGCATTACCCTGATACCAAAGCCAGACAAGGACACCACAAAAATATAAATTTACAGACCAATATCCCTGATGAACATAAACACAAAAGTCCTCAACAAAACCCTAGCAGGCTAAATTCAACAACACATTAAAAGACTCACTCCCCATGATCAAGTGGGATCTATCCCTGGGCTGCAAGGAGGGTTCAAGATATACAAATCAATAAATGTGATACACCACATTAACAGAATGAATAAAAATCATGATCGTTTAAATAGAGGCAGAGAAAGCATCTGACAAGATTCAACACCCCTTCATAATGAAAAAAACAAACAAACAAACAAACAAAAAACTCTTGGCCGGGCACGGTGGTTCACACCTGTAATCCCAGCACTTTGGGAGGCCAAGGTGGGCGGATCACGAGGTCAGGAGTTCGAGACCAGCCTGGCCAACATGGTGAAACCGCATCTCTACTAAAAAAAAAAAAAAAAAAAATACAAAAATTAGCTGGGCATGGTGGCGGGCGCCTGTAATCCCAACTACTCAGGAGGCTGAGGCAGGTTAATCGTTGGAACTTGGGAGGCGGAGACTGCAGTGAGCTGGGATCGCACCATTGCACTCCAGCCTGGGTGACAGGATGAGACTCCGTCTCAAACAAACAAAAACCCTCTCAACAGATTAGGTATACAGGAAATGTATCTCAGTATAATAAACACCACATATGATAAACCCATAGCTATGATCATTTTTAAGGGTGAAAAATCAAAAGCTTTTCCTCTGAGATCAGGGACAAGACAAGGATGCCCCCTCTCACCACTTTTATTCAACAAATTGTAGCCAGAGCAATTAGGCAAGAGAAAGAAAACACATCCTACTAGAAAAGGAAGAACTGAAATTATCTTTATTTGCTGATAACATGCTCTTGTATATAGAAAAACCTAAAGACTACACAAAAAAAAAATGGTTAGAACTGATAAAAAAAAAAAAAAAGAGTAAAGTTGAAGGATACAAAATCAACATACAAAAAATCAGTAGTGTTTCTATGTTATCCAAAGAGAAAATCAAGACAACAATCCCATTTACAATAGCAACAAATACGTAGGTATAAATGTAACCAATGAGGTAAAAGACTGATATAACACTGAAAACTATAAAACACTCATGAAAATAACTGAAAAAAAAAACCCACAAATAAATGGAACAATATCCCATGTTTATAGATTGGAAGAATATTGTGAAAATGTCCACACTACCAGTGATCCACAGATTCAATGCAATCTCTATCAAAATTCCAATGACATTTTTGCAGAAATAGAAAAAACAATCCTTAAATTTATATAGAACCACAGAAGATCCCAAATGGACAAAATAATCTTCAGTAAAAAGAACAAAGCTAGCAGCATCTCACTCCCTGGCTTCGAATCATATATAAAGTGAGTATAATCAAAACAGCATCATGCTGGTATAAAAACAGACACATCGAAAAAAGGAACAGGATAGAAAGCCCAGAAAAAACCTACACATTTATGGTCAATTTTCAACAAACGCATTAAGAATAATGCACAATGGGGAAAGGACAGTCTCGTCAATAAATGGTGTTAGGAAAACTGACTATCCATGTGCAGAAGAATGAAGTTGGATCCTTTACATCATATTAAAAAATCAACTCAAAATGGATTGAAAACTTAAATATAAAACCTGAACCTGCAAAACTACTAGAAGAAAACATAGGGGAAAAGCTCCACAGTTCTTCGGGCAATGATTCTTTGAATATGACCCTGTAAGCACAGGTAACAAAAGCAAAAATAGACAAATGGTATGGCACCAAACTAAAAAGCTGCTGCACAGCAAAGGAAACTATTAACAAAGTGACGAGACAACCCACAGAAATTGAGAAAATATCTGCAGACTATACATATAATAATGGGTTAATATCCAAAATATGTAAAGAAATCAAATAACTCAAAAAAAAAAAAAAAACACCCTGTAAGGAAATCAAACAAATCAACAAGGCAAGAAAACAAGTAACCCAATTTAAAAATGGGCAAAGGAACTAAATGAACATTTCTCAAAAGACAATAGAAAAATGGCAAACAAATACAGGAAGAAAACGCTCAGCATCACTATCATTAGAGAAATGCAAATCAAAACAATGAGATTATCACCTTACAACTATTAGAATGGCTTTTATTTAAAATGATGAAAGATAAGTGTTGGCAAGGATGCAGAGAAAAGGAAACTGTTGTACATTGTTGGTGGGAATGTAAATTAGTACAGCCATTATAGAAAACAGTATGGAAGTTCCTCAAAACATTAAATAGAACTACCATATGATCTAGTAATACTACTTCTGGATATATATCCCAAGGAAATAAAATCAGTATGTCAGGGGATACCTGCACTCCCATGTTCACTGCAGAATTATTCACAGTATCCAAGATAAGGAAACAACCTAAGTGTCCATCAGTGGATGAATGGATAAAGAAAATGTGGTACATATACAAAATGGAATGCTATTCAGTGTTTACAAAAAGGAAATTCTGTCATTTGTGACAACACACATGAACCTAGAGGACATTATATGCTAAGTGAAATAAGCCAGTCACAGAAAGACAAAGAGGGCAAGATTTACATACGGAATCTAAATAAGCTGAACTCATAGAAGTAGAGAGTTAGAATGATGGTTACCAGAAGCTGGGGGGTGAGTGGGAAAAGAGAAAATGGGGGTTGTTGATCAAAGGGTACAAACTTCAGATAGAAGACAAGTTCTGGGATATTTTGTACAGCCAAGTCGCTATGGTCAATAATATATTGTGTACTTCAAAATAAGAATTTCAAATGTCTCACCATAAAAAATGATAGGTAAGTGAGGTGGATATGTTAATTAGCTTGACATAATCATTCCACATTGTACACAAATAGCATAACATTACATTGTACCCTATAAATGTATATACAATCGTGACTAGTAAATTAAAAACATTAATTTTTGAAAGTCTCTTCCATATAGGAAGCCTAAACTGATATTCAAATTTAAAAATCAAAACAAAACCAGTTTAAGCATATTATTTATAAAACATAAAGTAATATGGTCACCTGTAAGAAGCAAGTAACAGAGACGGGAAGGAGTAAGACATACAACTGCTGTTCCTTGTTGTAAGCCTTGCAGAATTAATTAACATTTTTTAACTATTCACATGTATTACCTTAATTTTAAAAAGTAAATTTAAACATTTTATCATTAGTGAGCAAGAAACAAAAGCATCATAAACTGGGAAAACAAGTAATTGGAATTTTACAGCTCCAAAGGACCTCTTATTTTACAGATGAAGAAACAGGTCTGAAATAGTTTTAAGACCTACCTAAGTTTTCACATCCAATCAGTAACAGTACTGAAACTAAAACTATATAAAATCCCCTGATGTTTGCACAATTGCCATAAAGAGGAATTACATACCAAGACAGAAAATACATGAACAAAGGCCCAGAAGTGGTAAAGCAGAGGTTCCATTCTGCAGATTAGTAGAATAGGATATTTTAAAAGAGACCTGTGGGTCGATGCTAGACTTTGTCTCGCATATAATAAAAAGCCACTTCAAGGTGTTTAATACTGCCCTTTGAAATATCGTACTTGAAATCCCAATTGGCAACCACAGCAAACTACTTTAGTCCTGTAAACCTCCAGAACAGTGGTTCTCAAGTGGAGGGCTTGTTAAAAGACTGCCTCTTGCCCAGGGGATTCTGAGGCAGGTCTGGGATGAATCACAAGAATTTGCATTTCTAACAAGTTCCCAGGTGGTAATGATGATGCTGGTCCAGGGAATACACTTTGAAAACCACTGCTCTAGAATAATGTATTACTAAAAAGAGAATTTCAAGGCCAAAATTTCAACAAACTTTGCATATTATAATGCTATCCTTGAGATTCACAGTGCCCATTAGCAACAATAAAGGTCCTAAGGAATGCTTACAGTAAATGCTTCACATTTTTGACCTAGCCCTTACCAAACACCTTTTTCCCTCCATAGATCACCTATCAATGTTTCAAAGTTTGAGAAACACTGCTCTAGAAATTTTTGTGACTTAAACCTAACGTTGTTAGAATAATACATAAGATACTGTATAATCAGTGTTTAGAACATTCGTGCTTAAATATGGATTGCTGTTAGCTGCTACCTGACAAAACATTCACCAAGTAATCATTTTTTGGTCCAAGAAAAAAAAAAAAAAAAGATAAGAACCAGAGCAATTTCACTGAAATTCTACTGGAAATGAAAGTTCTAATATGTGTCCATATCCTGTTTCTCCATCCCTAATGGAATTATTCCCTTTGACATCTAAGTATAACGGAAAGAAAATGATTGTCTTAAAAAGGACGTTTTAAGCACTGTACCTCTGGGTAAAAATTAAAATAAATTGAAAAAATATTAAAGTAGCTTTAAATAACATAGTTTACCTGTCATGAAATTGATGGGCTTTAATTTTATGACTACTTTTTATACTGAAATTTAGCTAGAATATGTAATTTGTCCTTTTAATTGCTATATTTATTTCTTCACTGATCAAAAGAGGAAACTGTAGTGTGACATATAAATACTAATGATTTTAATTCTAAAATAACACTTCACGTTTCAACCAATTAAATGAGGTGTATGTCTGGAATTATTTTTTTAAAGCATACATTACCTGTGACACACAAGGTATAATTGTAAATGTGTATGACAAAATCCTATGAGTTATTAGTTTCTGAGAGGCAATATGGTATCATGAAAAGAATATTATGAACTTGGCTGTACCACTTTAAGTCTCAGTTTCCTCATGTGTAAAATAAAGTAGATGGGCTGCATAATCTCTAGCACTCTTCCAAATGTAGGGAATTACTCTGTGATTCAACAGTGGATAACAGACTTTAAGTGGTAAAATTTGTAATCAATATTAAAATATTGATAACACTTTCCTTTAAGTGATCAAATTTGTGATCAATATTAAAAAAAACTTTTGGGGTATTAGCCAATTATCTTGGCAAAAAGTGGGGATGACTGGCCCACATAAAAATGAATAAATCTGACATTACCACATAAACAGACCTAGATTTTTAAAGATAACAAACCCATGTATTAACACATAACAACTTGTAACAGAACCTACTGAAAAGCCAGTATGTTAAAAATTAGCCGTAAATAACTTACTTCAATTATTTTTAGTACCAAATAACATGAAGCCAATTAAGGGAAATAACTCTACAGAACCTCTTTTTAGGGTCTTTCATTACTGAAAATATAATGGTGATGTTTTTTAAAAGTGTATTTTAACAGCACCCTGGAACTACAGCCTATCAACTTTTCAGGGTGAACATTCAAGCAGAATTAGTAAAGAAAGATTTATGAAGGAAGGGAACACAATGGTTCTAAAACAAAGCGTGGCCTGGCAGCCCTGTTCAACCTCCTCCTCAAGTTTTAGGAAGGAGAAAATAAAGGCAAGATAAAGAATGGATTTCCCGAAGAAGTGATCCTTGTTTGGAAATGCAAAATAAAATATTACCAAGAACCACTTGCTTTCATTTTCTTCTCCTCCCCATTTCCACCTGATAGCATGACAATACAGATTTTTTTACAAAAGGAAAATACTACTTTGCTTTAAAATATATCACACTGGCACAGAAATACTGAGGGATTTTTTTGAGACGGAGTTTCGCTCTTGTTGCCCATGCTGGAGTGCAATGGCGCAATCTCGGCTCACTGCAACCTCTGCCTCCCAGGTTCAAGCAATTCTCCTGCCTCAGCCTCCTGAGTATCTGGGATTACAGGCATGTGCCACCACGCCTGGCTAATTTTGTATTTTTAGTAGAGACGGGTTTCTCCATGTTGGTCAGGCTGGTCTCGAGCTCCCGATCTCAGCTGATCTGCCCCGCGCTGGCCTCCCAAAATGCTAGGACTGTACAAGCATAAGCCCCCACACCCAGCGGAGGGTTGTTTTTTGACTTAAGATACCTGCAGTGTCTGATCACTCTAGAGACAGGATTAGGGGAAGGAGGGAAAAAATCCAGAACATTTGAAGCACTGGAAAGACCCATTCACTTAAACTTCTAAATAAACTTAAATTATCTAACTATAACCCCAATTAGAAACTGAGTATGAGTTTAAATATGAAATTCAATGAAAAATCTGCTTTCTGAATCATTTAGGACTGTACTTTGCGAATTCCAAAAATAAATCTTAGTCCTACTTCTCAAAACAAAAACTAACCAAGAGAAAATGTGTTATTTCAACAGCATTTTTAATTTTTAAAACATGCCACACAACTAGGTTTACGTCTTAGAAATCACCTAAGAAGTTAGTTTTATTAATTCACAAACAGGAAAACTGAGATCCAGAAAACTACTAATTTAGGCTAGGGACTTAGGAATGTTTTTCACTACTAAATTTGGGGAGTGTCATTATCCACTCACTTCACACTGGCAGTGGAGAATTGACCAGTATGTAATGCTGCACAAAAGGAGAAATGATCAATCAAAAAGATGTACTATAGGCGTCTCACAGACATCATTCCAACAGTGACTATCAGGGTCCTGCAAACAAGTACTTGAGAAGCACACTTAACCGTGAGTAAATACAGTATTATATTGCCTTACTGGATTTCTTCACCAGTCTATTGTAGGATATTCTAAAATAATTACTACAAATAAAAAATTCCATGTAGTCCTTGTTATCTATTAGAAAAGGCACTACATAAGACATTATGGGTTACAGGTACTGAGTTAATAGCATAAGAATATTAAGGTTAGTTTCAAAAATGTATTGCCTGGTATGCTTTAAACTTAACAAAAAAAGTATTGAATTTGTGTTATATTATAACTGGGAATTACTAAATTTAAACGTAATTAATCAAAAGGGTTTAATTACAAAGGAGTCTAGGAGTTAACACCAAAATAGTAATGAACAATGACCAAGAAATGAAGTTAAAGAAGTTGACCTCAGCCTAGGGATTCTTAACCTGGGGCCACAAGGTCCTGCAAACTTCCTGAAAGTCAGTGCAAAATCATGTATATATAGAAGAAGAAAAGCCATAGTTTTAAGAAAAGTCAGTTTTAAATTAAAGAGTTCCATGGCTGAAATAAGCTTAAGAACCACCGCCTCAGAGAACAGGACTGCAGCCATCAAATAAAATCATGTTCAAAGCTATGATACAAGTGTCAATCAAAATAAGTAATTTTGGCCATGATATGGCAAAAAATTTATAAGACAATGAAGATCTAGAAATACCAGCATAGATAGTATATAATGGTATTAAAAGCCTGTCAAAATATTTTTCAAGACTGAGTATCAACATTAAGACGCATGTATTCTGGCCGGGCAAGGTGCCTCATGCCTATAATCCCAGCACTTTGGGAGGCTGAGGTGGGTGGATCGCTTGAGGTCAGGAGTTCAAGACCAGCCTGGCCAACATGGCAAAACCCCATCTCTACTAAAAATACAAAAATTAGCCGGATTGGTGGCAGGTACCTGCAATCCCAGCTACTCAGGAGGGTGAAATGCTTGAACCTGGGAAGTGGAGGTTGCAGTAAGCTGAGATAACGCCACTGCACTCTGGCCTGGGCAACAGAGCGAGACTCCGTCTCAAAAAAAATAAAAAATAAAAAATAAAAAAAATTAAAAAATAGCAGCATGTATTCTACATTCCTGTTTGAACCTAGCCAGATTTGTCTACCTTTTGTTTAGCTGCCTACAAGAAAAAAAAAAAAAGAATTAAAAACTATACAATAAATACAACATTAACGTAGGGAATTAGCCATTAGCCATTTAATAAGTAATTAAATATCATTTGACGACTGGGCGCAGTGGCTCACGCCTGTAATCCCAGCACTTTGGGAGGCTGAGGCGGGCACGTCACTTGAGCCCAGGAGTTCAAGACCAGTCTGGGCAACATGGCAAAACCCCATCTCTACAAAAAATAAGCCAGGTGTAGTGGCCCATGCCTGTGGTTCTAGCTACTCCAGAGGCTGAGGTGGGAGGGTCACTTGACCAGGGGAGGCAGAAAAGCTGCCATTGCACTCCAGCCTGGGTGACAGAGTGAGAGATCCTATCTCAAAGAAAAAAAAAATCATTTGGTAATATCCTAAACCTCTCTCTATGTAAGTTTTTACTAGAAAACACTATAGTTACTGCTTTTTATATACCTAATTTTTAACATCATGTTTTGCCACAAATCCCCAACAGGTACCATTATTTGACAGACCCTTAAATACCATTGAGATATTGCATAGAATCAGCACTGTTATATTTGGGATGCTATTCTTATATGTGCTTGATCCTACAAACTTACCATACAATATGATGGTCACATCTTCTGAACAAGAGACTTACTAGATACTTTGCTGTCAAATCAAAGTCAGTATGAAATAAATGTGTGCAAGATGACAGTGTTTCCTAGAACAATACCTAATCCTAATCAAGGTAATCAAAAAAGAGTACTAAGTTACAGAAGTGAATTCATCATTTATGGAAAGCCTACTGTGTTTCAGGCAAAGAACTCAAAAATGAGTAAGACATAGGTCCTCCAGAGCACGAATCATGTCTTGGATCCTGCCGATACAAAAGGTAGATTCTCATTATGCATTTATATTAAAAGACTCAATGATGAATACATGAGCTTGAGGTACTTAGGAAATAAAGCTGTGAGTACCTAGAAACCAATTAGATATAAGGGGTTGGAGACAGAGTTAAAGGCTAGAAGAATGACTAAATGATGATACTATTAATAAAGATAAGCACCTCAGAAGAATGAAAAGAAATATTATTTCAGTTTGGGGCACACATTGAGTTTGAGGTGCTTACAGAATTAACAGACAGACAAGACCAAAGGCAATTGGAAATACCATTTAGGAGTCCAAATCAGAGTTGGGAGATACAGATAAAGGAGTCAACAGTAGAAGCTGTGGGAATGATGAAAATTCCAAGAAAAAAAATAAAGGACCAAAATGAAACTTTAAAATACAAATATTTAAGAAAAAAGAAAAAGATTTGTGAATAACTTTCAACCAGGTAAACCAATTGGAAGAGTTTCTCCACATGGATTCTATGAGTAGCCATCACTGTGGTTTTTTAAGTAACAGTGTAAAAATTCAAAAAGGTTATACACCTATGGCTAGCATACAATCCAAATTTCTTAGGCAAATCCTCTGATTTCAAATATTCTCTCCTACTGTCCCCATAAAGGATGGAAGTATACTGGAATTCTGTGTTCAAATTACAATTTCCACAACATCTCTTGGACCCTAAAATGGAATACAACTTTTTTCACATTACGTCATTTGTAGAATGACATAGGATTATTTAAAGATTAAGTGAGTATATACGCATAAAGTGCTCCGAACAGTACCTGATACAAAGAAAGCACTAAATGTTAAACAAAATTATTTTTCACTCCCCCCTCCCCAATAAAAATATGGTATTACAGCCAGGTGCGGTGGCTCACGCCTGTAATCCCAGCACTTTTGGAGGCTGAGACGGGAGGATTAGCTGAGGTCAGGAGTTCGAGACCAGCCTGGCCAACATGGTGAAACCCAGTCTCTACTAAAATGACAAAAATTAGCCCAGCGTGGTGGCACATGCCTGTAATCCCAACTACTCGGGAGGCGAAGGCAGGAGAATCACTTGAACCTGGGAGGTGGAGGTTGTAGTGAGCCGAGATCACGCCATTGCACTCCACCCTGGGTGACAGAGAGAGACTTGGTCTCTAAATAAATAAACAAATAAATGGTATTACATGTACAGCAGAAAACTGATCACCACATGGCTATCATGATGACCCTTTCCAAATCTTTCCCAAAAATTAATTTCAAATAATCTGTCCATATGTGTTATTTCTCAGACTATATGCAGGGTTTCGGCCATCTCCACAAATTTTATATTATGAACAAATCAGAGGAATTACGTGCTTATACCATAATAAAAGGCCAGGAAGAATATTTATATTACTGCTAGTCATTACCTACTTTAGTCTTGGAAAACTTCCTCAAACTAAATACTAAAGTGGCAAACAACCTTTTTGTACTGTCTTTTTTGTGCCTATATATGACTTGCCTTTAAAAGAATACAAAGTAGAGCCGGGTGCAGTGGCTCACGCCTGTAATCCCAGCACTTTGGGAGGCTGAGGTGGGCGGATTGCCTGAGCTCAGGAGTTCGCGACCAGCCTGGGCAACACAGTGAAACCCCGTCTCTACTAAAAAAGTAGAGGTCTAAGGTGTCCAAAATCAGATACTTGACGGTACTTGCAGATAATGACTACTTTTAAATGTTCCAGAACCCTATGTCAAATTCATTGGTTATACTATCTTACCAACAAATCCTTCAGGCTTTCTTTCCTCCCAAATTATAAGTATCTAAAATCCTTAATTCCCAAGGTCATCCCATAACATCACATCTCTTTTCACCTACTCCAACCCATAAATGTTCTATTAACTGTCTACCTCTTAATCTATCCATGGTGCAAATTTCCCAATACTGAACTCTCTCTTTCATTTCCTTGTCCCTGAAAATTTCAATATAATAGAAAACTGCTAAATAAACTGCATTCCTCTTACTCATTAATATCAAGAACCTGCAGCTCTATCATGTAATGAAACCAAACAAATTGAGCAAACATTTCAAACAGACTTTTGGTTACCATTCTTTAATAAGGACTAATAAGATGTAAATGTGGTGATTAATTTAGCATGTTTCCTCATCTGTAAAACTGGTGGTTTAAAATATTCTTTAAATTATCTCCCAACTCCAAAGTCTACAATTATGTCTTAAAGTCTTAATTTATTCAATCTACTATCAATCCTACCCAGAGCATTTTCCTAAATTCCAAAAACTCAGAAATCACAGATTTCTAAGTCCTAGGTAAGGTTGTCATACGCCAAAGGAAAACCCAGTTAAGTGTGAAATTCCTACTAAATAACTTTCATAAACAAACAAAACCTACCTTGCAAAGGATTCGAGTAACTAAAATGAATACTAGGCAAACCACTATAAAGAAACAAAAAGCTTACAACATATATTATATATGGTAGAAAGAGCAGGGGACTGGGAATCAAGGAGCTGCTCCTAGAGGCAGTTCTGCCAAAAGTTATTACTTTAAGCAAATGGTAAAATCTGAATATGATGGAATTGGACTAGATAATTTCAAGAATCCCTGCCAAATCAAAATGATTCTAAAGTCTCCTTTGACTTAAAAATCCAAAATTGATACAAAATTCCACAAAAGCATAGTCAGAGATGTTACTGCACACAATTGACAACAATGGCTTAAGCCTCTGCTAAATGAAATAATAGAATTTAGGTTATGCATTATTCTGGGAAAGTAGATAGCAAAGGATTTAGGGGCTGTATAGGCTTTTAGCTGTCTGATATTTGAGTAGACCTTGCATTTGTTTAATTCTTCATCATAAACTATAAACTAAGTGACCAACATAAACTTTAAGTCACAATTTTCTCAAATGAGAAAAACGTATTTATGAGGGCCCAGAAAACACTAAAGATTCTCTCCCTGGATTTGAATAGGACCTTTCCTAAAACATTAGTATAACACCGATATGCAATTATGATTATGGTGCTGTGAATTCTCAACCAGATTACTCACTTTTTAGATTATTCTCAGCAAAATTTTAATCCAAGTAGGCTTCCTCCTGCTACCCAGAGTATTTCTTTGTCACCACCTTCTACCACTAGTATACATTTTTTAAATATTAGCCTAAATAAAACACAATCAGAAAAATAAACCTATAAAAACATAAAATGCATTCCAAATAAAATGTTTGGAACATTTAGCATTTTGGGATAATATGACTGGAATGGAAGGGAGGTCTTTATAGTGAATATTCTATTTTGATAGATAAACTATATCTAAACACTGTACCAGAGAGCTGTGGACACTTAAGGATAATCTATTGTAAAGGTCTTGAGACCACACACTCTGATCAAAGAACTTCATAATGTATCTTGCTCAAGTTAAGTCAATTTTAAAACCATATATTTAAGCCATTATATGCATCAGTTTATTGTTCATTCATAAAACTAATTTCATAAGCACATAAATTATAAATTTGTTACAGTTAATGTTTCATTACCACTGTGAGAGAGGATCCTTAAAAAACAATAGTAAGTCCTATTGGTATAAATCCTTTTCGAATGCTCTTCTCAAACCAGTAAAGTTTTGACATTAGGCACGATTCTTTTAACACTTTGTATATATGTTTTAGAAAAAAAAAGTGAACATATCCACTCCACTGTGTTCTTTAGGAAAAAAGTAGCTTTTCCAAGTACAAGAGATCAACTAACTTGATAGTCTTTTTTAGGCAATGACTGAACTTTTCATTTCACAGAGCGTAATCCATCATTTTTTAAATTTGGTTCCTTAGATTATAAAGCTAAAGATGCTGACTCTTATGTAAAATTTTTTAAAAGTTGTTACTGTTTCATTTTTTATTCTAAGGAACATCAAACTACATTTATAATCTTTGTGAAAGTTTTCAAATCTCATTCATTTTCATGATTCCAATTCCACTTGAGATTCTAGGAGAAAATCTGTGAATGCTCACTACATACTGAATATTAGAAAAAATCTAGAAAGTTTACTAAACTGCAATTAGGATTTGGACCCAATGCAAATGTGCACACCATAAAATTTCCTATACATTCTATAGATGTAGGAAGTTTATTAATTATATTATTTTGTAAATATATATTATATATTTAATTTGATTTAATCACATTCCATAGGTTGAATTTGGGGTTGCTTTTAAAGTGTTGAGAGTTTAGTGTTTATTTTTGTAATCCAACAACTTTATCCAAAAATGCAGAAAATTTTTCTGGCTGGCCAGGAGGATAACATTTCAGTGTTGATAAGTCCATTGACTGTAACAGCCCAGGAAGCGTGCTAAAACAAAAGAAGAAAAATATTAGGCAACATGGGAGAAAATTCCATACTTCATCTGCTGCCCACTGATGACTGAATCTAACTTCCAAGAATATAGTGGTACTTCTAAAAACTGCACATGTGAATTTGCATTTATTTTAATATTTTAAGTATACATACTAGGATTATTAAAGCAATACAAAGAGTACTATAAAATGTCAATATAAATTCAGCAGATACCTTATCTCCTATGTCAACTATTTCAGAAACGATATTTCATGAAAAATGTCTTCACATGGCTTTGTAATACTTCTCAGGACTGGGCATATTTAAACTGAAGCACAATTCATTCATGAAAACAGAATTTAAAAATTGAAACCAAAAGTAATAGCTGCTAGACAAGATAATAAGCTGGGGAAACTACTAGACCATGCATGAAGATTGTGAAATAATCTTTGCCAGTAATTTACTACCATGACTTCATGTATAATTAAACAATATACCACACCACCATGTATGCTAGAAATAAGGTTTTAAACATAGAACTATTACTTCAGAAATTTATTTAAACCAATCGCTTAAATTAGAACATACATACCACCCCCCAGCCTAGGTTTGGGGAAAATAAATGATTTACCTAAAATGAAAATATAACCAATTACTGGCTGGATACAGTGGCTCATGCCTGTAATCCCAGCACTTTGGGAGGCCGAGGCAGGCAGATCACCTAAGGTCAGGAGTTTGAGATCAGCCTGACCAATGGACAAACCCCATCTCTACTAAAAATACAAAATTAGGCCGGGCATGGTGGTGCATGCCTGTAATCCTGGCTACTCAGGAGAATCGCTTGAAGGCGGGAGGTGGAGGTTGCGGTGAGCCGAGATTGCACCATTGCACTCCAGCCTAGGCAACAAGAGCGAAACTCAAAGAAAAAAGGAGAAGAAAAGAAAATATAACCAATTATTGACTTACTGCTTACTACTTTTATGTGACTTTGTTGAAATTAATATAGAAAAAAAGCCATTTAAAACTAAAAAAATAAAAGAAAAACTTGTACAGTTTCCTTCCTTTTCAGCATGAGTAAAAAATCAGGATATGTTTGTTTTTCTTTTAACGTGCTAACATAAAATCAAAGCTGATTTAACATTTAGAATGAAAATACTAATTAAAAATATCTGGAAAAAATTGACTTGCATAAACCGGTTAGGAAGATAAGTTTATTCCTCTTTAATCTAGCTTCTCTCCTGACTCACTAAATAGTTCAAGACTGGCTTCTATATTACACAGCTACCCTGACATTCCCTCTTCTCCAACATTATAGTGATAATGACACCAACAAGTTTACTCCTGAAATAATCAATGAATCTGCCTCCTCTCAATAAGAACAGGAGTCTTTGTCTGTTTTGTTCACTGATGTATATACCAAGTGCCTAGAACAATGCCTGGCACATAGAAGGTACTCAACAAATATTTAATGAATGCATAAGTATTTACTGAGTGCCTAAGAGACAGAAGCAGTAAAACTAAAAGCAAAGCTTATGCTCTAGCCAGTTTCTTCTCAGGTTTTTTATTTTAAAATTAATTTCATTTTACTATAACGTAAACAAACATATATATACACATATATAGTAATTTTATGAGGCATTTACTTCTTGAAACATCAAACTAGGATAGGTTTTAAAGTCAAACAATTGGGAATTACTGACCTGGCCCTTTGGCAAGCTTCTAGTGTCTCAAAGAAGAACTAATAGAAAACAAACAAGCAATTTTCTTCATCCTTCTATTACGATGATCAGTTCCTGTTGAATTCTAATATACTTGTAGAAAATAATACTCCTTACCATAATTTCTCTGCTTAAAATACTTCAATGGCTTCTCAATAAACATGAATAAAATCAGAAATCTTACATAAGCTACCCCCACCCAGCTTCATCTTCTATTATATTGCTATATTGCTCACTATGCTCTGGCAACACTAATCTTCCCTCTGTTCCTAAAGCACACTAAGCTCCAAGTTCATTCCTTACTTAGGCTTTTGCACTTGCTGTTCCTTCTGCCTCTAAATCTTCATATGATTGGCTCTTCCTTGTATTTCGAGTCTAAGATCAAAATGTTAGGTACTCTGCCAAGCCTTCTCTGACAATTCTAACCAGTCTTCACCCCAGTTACCCCATCACCCTGTCTTACTTTCTTCATAGTACATTTCACCATGTGAAATACCTTGATCATTTATTTGTGAACTTGTTTACTATCAATTTTCCATGACTAGAATGTAAGCACCATGAGAACAGGGACTTTATCTCATGTTTACTACTGTATCCACAGCACCTGAAACAGTGCCTTTTATATATTCGGTGTAACTGATTAAATGAAAGAGTAAACATAATTTAGGGATTCTAGTGGATTTACTATAGGCAAAACTTTTAACTAAAATAAGCAAATGTCTTCCTTGAATAATGAAAATCTAAATAATGAACTCAAAATTTAGAACTCCAAAATTAGTGTCTCGGAGACATGTGCGCCTAAACACACATACACACTCTCTCTCAGATATTCACATATGCAAAGAAACAGCCACAGATACACATAGAAATACAACACAGAGATTGCAAAGTGGGAGACAAACAAATGGGAGTGTTTTAGAGCTGAGAAAATCAAAAAGTTTGGTAAGTGGGAGAAGGTAAGAGGCAGAAGAGACAGATGAGTTAGGTAGGTGGATAAGAGGAACAGCAAGGGATGAATTAAAGCAAGAGATCAAAAATAATCACTCTCTAGTATACCTGCAGGTACAATAGAAGAGATGACCCTCTTTGTGTAGCTGCTTTGCCAGTTCCAGCTGATGATTGTTCATCAACTTTTCGTTTATGACCACTACGAGTGGCTTTCCTTTTTCCAGAGCCTCCAAACAGCTTCCTGCACCTACAAATATAAATCAAATTTGTTTAACACAATTTAAAATAAGTTAAGGTCCCCACGAAGCTTTATAGCTAGAACGCAAAAGTTAAAAAACTTAAGTTGACAGAACTACAAGCTAGGTCTTTCAATTATACATTCAAAATGACAAGAGTATAGTTATCAGTTGCTCTCTAATAAAAAGTGTTAGAAACTTTATTTGAAAAATACATTATTTTATCACTGATGATGACATTATGGCCTATGATTCAGTGCTATGCTACTTGCTCTCTAGTACCAATGACCCTCGACTTATGATGGGGTATAACCGCATCATAAGTTGAAAACACGCTGGGTGCAGTGGCTTATGCCTACAATCCCAACGCTTTGGGAGGCCGAGGTGGGAGGATCGCTTGAGCCCAGGAGTTCAAGACCACTCTCAGCAACAGAGAGAGACCCTGTCTCTACTAAAAAACAAAAAGAAAAATAATTAATAAGGCATGGTGGCTGTGGTCCCAGCTACTGGGGAGCCTGAGGCAGGAGGACTGCTTGAGCCCAAGAGTTGGAGCTTGCAGTGAGCTATGATTGCACCACTGCACCCCATCCTGGGTGACAGAGAACCCACCTCAAAAAAAAAAACTGGTTGAAAATATTCTAAGTAGAAAATGCATTTAATACACCTAACCCACCACACATGACAGCTTAGCCTAGCCTACCTTAAACGTGCTCAGAACACACTTACATTAGCCTGTGGTTGGGCAAAATCATCTAACACAAAACCTATTTTATGATAAAGTGTTGAATATCTCATGCCATTTATTGAATACTGCAAATGTAAAACAGAATGGTTGTATGGGTACTCGCAGAGCAGTTTCTACTGAATGTGTATGTGTATTGCTTTCACACCACCATAAAGTTGAAAAACTCTAAGTGAAACCATTGTACGTTGGGCCATCTGGAGTATGCTTTGGGCATGGCCTTCAATCCAGATAAGATCGAGGTTTGACATACTGTATGTGAAATTATATTTCATTTCTATTCAACCCCAGGTAGAAAAGCAAGCCTACAATAGAGACAGGCAGGCATCAATAACGAAAAACCTTGACCACTTTGTATGGGTTTACATGTGAAGTGCCATCCCAGAAATAGTCAAGAATGGATTTCCATGAATATGCAAATATACAATATTAGGATCAATTAAATTCTGAAATGTAAAATCATCTAGTTATTTTAAATGAGAGCAAAGAGATTGATAAGTGAATAGATAAATCCTTTTTGGGTATCTTACGCTAGGGTGTTTAGTTAAGAACATTAACTCTGGAGGGGCACAGTGGCTCATGCCTGTAATCCTAGCACTTTGGGAGGCCAAGGCGGGTGGATCGCCCGAGCTCAGGAGTTTGAGACAAGCCTGGGCAACACGGTGAAACCCCGTCTCTAATAAATACAAAAAAAAAAAAAAAATTAGCCGGGCGTGGTAGTGTGCGCCTGTAATCCCAGCTACTCCTGAGGCTGAGACAGGAGAATCGCTTGAACCTGGGAGGCGGAGGTTGCAGTGAGCCGAGATAGCGCCATTGCACTCCAGCCTGGGCAACAAGCGAAACTCTGTCTCCCAAAAAAAAAAAAAAAAAAAAAAAAAAACACCTTCTTTAACAAGTCAAAACTGCACTGCTCCCCAAAAGCAGTTCTTCTGAACGCACTAGAAGTCTAATTAAGTAGCCCATCAGGGCGGTCCTCTGAAGAGGAAAGAATTTACACAGTATGTAGCTGTTACTATTTTTGACTGGATTCATTTCACTCACATTCAACAGAAATGTAAATAATCTTACAATTCCACTTACTCCATGACCAATCCAACCAATCAGCAGGCAGAACACTCCTTTAGCTAAGTCCAAGTACTAATGTCAAGTTGACAATTTATTACACTTCACTGGGTAAATTATTTTGCCCCTCAGTGTTTAGGGTTTTTTATTGTAAAGATGGGCTACAGTGATTAATTTCCCATTCTTCTCTCACCCCAAAATACTAAGTTCTCTCCAATAAAGTTCTCAATTGTCATATTCAAATAAGTTGTGTATTCAAAAAGGGCTACAGTGAGTTCAGCTAGCGATTTTATTTTACCTCGAAATGGTTCAAGTGTCAGTTCCTTATTGGAGGGAGAGCATCAGGATAAAAAGCTAATGGATGCTGGGCTTAATACCTAGATGATGCACGGCACACGTTTACCTTTGTAACAAACCCGCACATCCTGCATATGTTCCCCAGAATACCCCAGAACTTAAAAAAAAAAAAAAAAAAAATTTTAAATTAAAAGACCCAACCCTGAGATTCTAAGGCACCTTTACCTGCGTGACTAATAACAAGATCTGCTTTCCGGATGTCTTCTTTCAAGGAATCCTTGTACCTGTAAACATCCAGAGTAAACGACTCAGTACTGAAGGGTTCAGGTACCACCGTTCCTCTACCAATTTGCAGGATAAGTCGGTTGTAACCAAGGCTCTCGATTTTCTGTAAGAGGAAATCAGAACATGAGGGCCTTTTAAACTGGCTATGTAAAACAGAGCAGGAACCACCACCACTACTAAAGTTTGACGTTAAGACCGGAGCACGGCCGCCAAAGAGCCCACCTGTGGCAAATTTCACTTAGTTTTCAAAACTAACGTATTCTCCGGTCCGGGACCCGACGAGGAACCTCCCCAGCACTCATGAATCTAAGCGACCCAGCTCACAGAGTCCCGCGAAAGCCACAGCAGGAAAAGACTTTGGAAAAGGAGTCGCAAACTTGGGGGGAACCCAGGGACTACCCGTTCTGCCTCACTTGCTGAACTGCGAGAACCGAGAGCACTGAGGGAACGACGCGCGCTGAGGGGAATCGCGCGGGCTCCGGCCAAGCGCTGAGGGGAAGGAGCCGGGCTCTGAGGCGAGCTCGGCTGACTGAGACGCTGGCGCCGACGCGCGGTCCACAGGCGGACTGAGGAGAAACTGCCTAGCCCTGTGGAAAACACGGGCTCGGAGGGGCGGAGCCGTTGGAAGGAGGGGCGGAGGACGCGGAGGCGGAGAACACAGCGCGGGGGAAGCCTGGGAAAGGAGCCGAAGAAATGAGGGAAAGGAACGGGCTGGGTAATGGGAAGAGGAAACATGCGACCCCGAATAGCCGGGTAGCCGAAGGGCCCCGCCGGGCGTAGGCAGGAGCCAGCTAAGGGACAGCGGCACCTGTGGTAGAGTTGCCGGGGTTACGGTCAGGCAAGGCTACCGCGGCTGGCTTAGTAAGGCCGGAGACGGCGGGTGGCGAGCCAAGCCGCCGCCTGCTCGCCTCCCTCACTCACTTGCAGACTGTCGGGCGCCGACACACACGCAATGAAGTCGTCAAAGCTGGTGGTCCCTACGGTAACAAACACGCACTTCATGGCGCAGGCTCTGATCGCTAGGGCCGGATGTGACGCAACTGAGGCCACGCACGTTGCAGCGACTGCCTTCTGTGAGGGAGGCGGAAATCCGTAATGGCCGCCAGGGGGCGGCGGGGCCCCGGGCTGTGTCACCGGTTGGGTGGGGCAAAAGTCTATTGGTGGCCTAGGTGCCAGCCACTGTTCTAAGCCCCTTTATGTGTAGGAGCCAGCTCCTGAGACCCCTCACTATGAGGGAATGGGGAATTGCCAAATGTAATTAACTTTTTCAAAACTGATGGGTAAAAAACACCATACCCTAAGCATTGTGTTGGTGTATTGCGTGGGTATCACAATCTTTTAATGACAGACAAGTTTGAGATTTTTTTGTTTGCTGCCAAGTTTTGTCAAGATACATTTGAGAAATGGTTTTACTTCGAGTTGGCTAAGGGAATATGAGAAATAAAAGTGCCTTGCCAGGCACAGTGGGTGTAATCCCAAGCTACTGGGAAGAATCACTTGAGTCCAGGAGTTTAAGACTAGCCTGGGCAGCATAGCAAAACCCTTGTCTCTTAAAAATATTATTTTTAGGCCAGGTGTCATTGGTCAAGTATGTAATCCCAGCATTTTGGGAGGCCAAGGCAGGTATATTACTTGAGGTCAGGAGTTCCAGACCAGCCTGGGCAACATGGTGAAACCCTGTCTCTCCTAAAAATACAAAAATTAGCCAGGCATGGTGGCAGGCGCCTGTAATCCCAACTACTCAGGAGGCTCAGGCAGGAGAATTGCTTGAGCCCAGGAGGCAGAGGTTGCGGTGAGTCCAAGATCCTGCCATTGCACTCCAGCCTGGGTGACACAGAATGAGACCCTGTCTCAAACAAACAAAAAAATGTAATTAGCCGGGGGTGGGAGCACCCACCTGTGATCCTAGCTAGTCAGAAAACTGAGGCTGCAGTGAGCCATGATCACACCACTGCACTGCAGCCTGGATGACACTGAGACCCTGTCTCGAAAAAATTTTTAAAAAACTAAAAAATAAAAGGCATCTTATAAGGTATGGGGTCTTGCTCTGTTGCCCAGGCTTGATTCTAACTCCTGGGCTCAAGCAGTCCTCCTATGGCAGGCCATGTCTCACTAACAAAGGCCTCCATAACAACTGTTTCAGCACTGAGTGGTGAAGTTAATATTAAAAGCTAAAAAAAATCAGTGCCCTTATACAAAGGCTGGAATGTAGCTAAAGCCCACCAAGAGTTTTGCCTAGGCCTTTCCTGGACCTTAAAACATGACAAAATAACAAAGGAATTATTGACCCATTCAGGATTAAACAAGTTTTATTGTGGGTCTGAAGAAACTCCCCCAGGGCTCCACAAACAAGTTTGTTGGGAGTGGAAGGAACTCTCCAAACCTCTGTGATTTAGCAGGAGACAAGATAAGGGTAATCATGCGGGCACCTGGACTCATTTAGTTTTTTTTTTTTTTTTTTTTTTTTTTTTGAGACGGAGTCTTGCTCTCTCACCCAGACTGGAGTACAGTGGCATGATCACAGCTCACTGCAAGCTCCGCCTCCTGGGTTCACGCCATTCTCCTGCCTCAGCCTCTGGAGTAGCTGGGAATACAGGCGCCCACCACCACGCTCAGCTAATTTGTTGTATTTTTAGTGGCGACGGGGTTTCACTGTGTTAGCCAGGATGGTCTCCATCTCCTGACCTCATGATCTGCCTGCCTCGGCCTCCCAAAGTGCTGGGATTACAGGCATGAGCCACTGCACCTTGCTGGACCCATTTAGATTAAGTAAATTTACTGAGGCTCCAGAGGAAGGTCTTCAAGATTCAGACTTTATTTATACATTTAAAAAAGTTAATCACTTATGTCTTTAGATGAATGCACACTTACATATAGACATATAGCTTAGAAGGTATATAAGCTCTGGAAATCATCGTGATTTTGAGTTGGTCTGGTGATAATTTCCAGGCCTTCTCCCTGTAAACAGTTACAGAAATAAAAACTCTCTTCCTCCCCAGTTTGTTTGTATCTTGTTATTGGGTCACGAAAAATAGTAGGCCCACCCTCAGTCTGGTCTGACATCACTCCCCTCTCTGCCTCCGCCTCCCAAGTAGCTGGGACTACAGGTGCATCAAAAATGGCTTTTAGAAAATCACTCTAACTGGCTGGGTGCAGTGGCTCACACCAGTAATCACAGCACTTTGGGAGGCTGAAGTGGGTGGATCACAAGGTCAGGAGTTTGAGACCAGCATGTCCAACATGGTGAAACCCTGTCTCTACTAAAAATACAAAAATTAGCCAGGCACGCTGTTGAATGCCTGTAATCCCAGCTACTTGGGAGGCTGAGGCAGGAGAATCGCTTGTACTTGGGAGGCGGAGGTTGCAGTCAGCTGAGATTGTGCCACTGCACTCTAGCCTGGGCAACAGAGCAAGATTCCATCTCCAAAAAAAAAAAAAAAAAAAAAAATCACTGGAACTTGGGCTCTTCTACAAACTGTGGTTCTCAGAAAACCAGGGCCCTCTAGGGTCCCCTGGAAGCTGCACGCAGTTAACCTCCATTAGCAAGCATGACTTGTAAAATAGAGGTGATAAAGCCTGAAGCCTTGATCTACAATCTATTGAATTATTCCACTGAACCATTTAAATGTAAAATTACACATTAGCGTGATAAAGTACCACAGATAACTTATACTTAGGCAGGCATGTATAGGTGAGGTTATTTCTCAAAACTCCTTTTTTCTCCTACCACCATCATACCATTGTTAAGATAATGGCTCACTCTATCTCCTTCTAATGTTTTGTGTATTCCCTATTTAAAATATCACCTTAGCTTATATTTGTGCTTTGCCCTGCCTGGATATATACAGAAGACAGGCTGTGAGAAGAAATTATTTCAAGGAGAAAAAGGATTGGAGGTAAATTGGGCCTAGAACATAGCCTGAGAAGACCCTTGGGCCTATTTCTACAGGGTGTTTCCTTTAAATCTTGAAGCTTAGGCAGTTGTCCTTTTGAAGAGTAACATGCACAATGGCAGGAAAACTCGCCAGCTGCCTTTCTGAAAGTGACATCCAGCAGAGGCTTCTGGTTGGGACTTGGAAACTACCCAATCAGGACTCAGCTGTTTTCAACTAATGGGGACTACTTTTGAGTTATTTATTTGCATACACAGACTTGATTAAGGGCTGGGAGGAGAACGTTCCCTACTTAAGCCAGACCCACTCTTTGTTCTTTGGAGCACACTTAGTTTACATTGGAGGCTATGTTTCCCCATCTGCAGATCTCCTGCTTTTAGGTTGAGGTCTCCGAGACTTTGTTTTCTCCAGGGAGCACGTTCACCTGGCTCTATGGGCCCTACGGGGTACACTCACACTTTGTGGAGTACTTTTGCATTTTGCAATGTACTTGTGCTTGGTGGAGTATGCTCACATTTCAAGTTTTGTGGGGACACTCATGCTTCTGTTGCACTCAAAGGGATGCCTTTGTTACAGTGCTGTGGGTAACCCGTGTTCTAAGGTAATGGTCTCCAACCAGCCACCTTACGGTGCACCGATGACTTTTATATTTAAAACCTGTGGAGGAAATTCTTGTGCCTATTTAAGGCTCTGGATAAAATTAACCCAGGGTAATTTAAAACTCTTTTGACTACATTGGGGAACTTTCTGTATCCCTAATCAAATTTGTTTATGCATGCAATTAGAACAGAGGAATCTAGGTCTCTCAAAGACAATACAAGGCTTTCTTTAATAGGTACTATGAAAACTCTAAATGCAATCAGGAATTTCAGATTGCCTTCTTGAGAGAAACTAATTCTGAACTCAGTTAGTGCCTCCAAAAACTTGAAAATCCTCCTAGCCCAGATTCTATTCCCAAGGACTCAAACCCTTTGTTCCTCTTCCTTTCACTCCCTCTGCACTACCTCTACTTTATTCTCCTCTGCCACTGCCTTCTTCACTTTCTGAACTTCCTTTTTTCTCCTCACTGTCTATCCCAGGCACACTACCCATAACCCCTCAACTCCTCTTATTGCCCCATTTAAAATAAGTGAAAATGCATAGGGAGGTAAGACCATATCTTACATTCCTTAGTCTAAATCTGAACTCTTGGCGATTGTCCTAAAACTGACTTCCTTGAATTTGAATGCCACTTTGGTTTCATCATAAGTGCGTACTAGCACAGACTCACCAAAATCTATCAATTAATTCACATGCTGGGGGTCATTGTTGTGGCTCAAACATGTATATGCCTAACTAAATGGATAAAACCTCTAGAGGACTTCCATTTCAAAAGGGACATGGCCGTAACAAAAGCAAAGAAAATAACCTGTGATTTGTTGAAGGTCATTCCAGTGCTTTTCCTCTGGCAAATTAATTGGAAAGCCATTCAACGATTCACTCAAATAAAAGATGAGTTGAAAGGGCATACCACAAGAATATTTCACGTCAAAGCCTTTTGTAAAGCGTGTACCCACCCCATTGCTAAACCTAGCAACAAAGTGAAATAGGGCAAGGTTGAAAAACAACTCCCAAACTAACTTAGGCAAACAATTCCAGGAATCTAGAAAGCAGAACAGACCAGGTGAGCAGACTGGGAAAACAAGCCCCTGATAAACGTCATCAGTGTTTCAAAATGTAACCGAAATACCAGAAATGGCGGGAACCGATCATAATCAGCCAAATCACCTTGTTCAAATGTCAGCCAGTCCTAAGTATGATGTGTACAAAATCCCTTATGACTCTGTACCTGTTTACCCCGACTATAAAAATGCTGTCTGGAGCCCAGTTAAGGAACTTTCCCGCTCGTCTCATGACTAGTGAGGAAGTTCCAGGTTCGAACCTGTAATAAAGATCCTTGCCGCTTGGCTTTGACTCCGGACTCTGGTGGTCTTCTCTGGGGAATAAGCGGTCTGGGCATAACAGAGTCTGTCTTAGATTATTTTGATTGGTTCAAAAAAGCTTTCCAAGCTGGGCGCGGTGGCTCATGCCTGTAATCCCAGCACTTTGGGAGGCTGAGGCAGGATGACCACTTGAGGTCAGGAGTTCGAGACCAGCCTGGCCAACATGG
The DNA here is from genome assembly GCF_000951035.1 of Colobus angolensis palliatus. Taxonomy (NCBI): domain Eukaryota; kingdom Metazoa; phylum Chordata; class Mammalia; order Primates; family Cercopithecidae; genus Colobus; species Colobus angolensis. The sequence goes on from NW_012116999.1 coordinate 2,412,458, forward strand.
CAAAACCTTATCTCTACTAAAAATACAAAAATTAGCTGGGCATGGTGGTGCATATCTGTAGTCCCAGCTACTCAGGAGGCTGAGGCACGAGAATCACTTGAGCCCAGGAGGCGGAGGTAGCAGTGAGCTGAGATGGCACCACTGCACTCCAGCCTGGGCAACAGAGCAACACTCTGTCTGAAAAAATAAAAATAAAAATCTTTCCAGCAAAATTCTGGCATCACGGACTTAACAGATGATACCATAAATCTTGTTGATTCCAGTTTTCTTTCAGAGCTTAACTAAACTCTTAATGCCTTAGTCAAACAATATAACCTCAATTGGACCTTTAACAAAATTGCCTCCTTGGCAAACTATCTCTCTAAGACTTTGTAAAGAGACAAAGAAAGAATAAATAAGACACTTGATTATCAGGAAAAGACCACCCCGTTCATGGCCTTACATATTCAGCAATTTAAAAAACAATCACAGAACCAAAATGTTCTCAAGATTCTGGGAAACAGGATCTATTTCTTTCGCAAGGGCTTTTATCACTACAAAAGAGGTTATGAAAAATACAAATGATGGCTTCAGAAGAACCCAGATAAAGCTAAGAAAAATGCAAGATTTTTCTTCATTACAAGATTGGGGTGCTTCAGGGAGATAAGGGCAATCTTATTCCTTCTGTGAACCAGCTGTAGACGGTTGGTTTGCAAATAAATAACAAACTGGTCCAGGCATGGATACTGGTGCCACACTCTCAGTGTGTTATGCCCAGACCGTTTATTCCCCAAAGAAGACCACCAGAGTCCAGAGTCAAAGCCAAGCGGCAAGGATCTTTAATGCAAGTTCGAACTTGGTCCCTCCGTTCCACAACATACAAGAGGGCCTCGAACAATGCGTGCGCTGGCTTTTTATAGCCCGATGAAAATAGGACTTGTAAGGTTACAGAGGAACAGGGAACAAGGGAATTCTTTAGGTTACAGCATTACAATTGGTTAACATATTAAGTTTATACATTTAGCAGTTATCTATTGGTTTCCGTGCTTTTAGTAAAACTACAAACGGCGGCGCCCTTATCGGGGATTTCCCAGGATTTCCCAAGCTGAGATATATGGAGAAATGTATTTGCACTGGGCCGTGTTTGTACTGGCCCCAGGAAATTGAGAGATATATGGTGTCAAGTGGAATGTATTTGCTGGGCCCAGGACTGACGAATGTGCCTGATTTCTTTCAAGTGCTAAACTCCAACTCTTTTTCAGATCGTCTTCCCTAGAGTAGTCAAACCACCCAGATGATAGGGGTCCCCAGCCAGCCAATGATAGTCAAGCCAAATCCAATTCCTTATCAGATAGAACCCATTATTGGATACCATAGCTTTCTCCTTCTCCCCTCTCTTCCCGTACGTTTATTAGGAAAGGACTTCCTTGAAAAGAGTCAAGCCAACATTTTTTACCCATAAGGGAAATGTGTTATTTTAGGAATAAACTCACCTGAGACCTCTCCTTTAAAAAAAAAAAAAAAAAAAAAAACACAATAGGGACTTGCTCTGTCAGACAGGCTGGAGTGCAGTGGCACAACCATGGCTCACTGCATCCTTGACTTCCTAAGCTCAAGTGATTCTCCTACCTCATCCTCCTGAGTAGCTGGGATCACAGGTGGGCGCCACCACAGCTGACTCATTTTTTACATATAGAGACGAGGTCTCACTATGTTGCCCAGGCTGGTCTTAAACTCCTGGGCTCAAGCAGTCCTTCCGCCTTGGCCTCCCAATGTGCTAGGATTACAGGCATGAACGAGTGTGCCCAGTCTAAGACATCACTTACGTGTTTCCCTTGTGAACCCATGTCTGTCCAGCCATTTCTGAATAACCTATCTTAAGGGAATTATCTGAGACCCTATGGGCAAAAACGAATACCAATATCTGTCTTTTTCACTCAGTACCACCAATTTTCATTCAGATAGATCCTAACAATTCTCTTCTAAATGCAAAACAATACCCCCTCAATTCTGAGGCATTAGCAGGCATGGAACCTATCGTTGATTATTTTATTTCTAAGGGACTCATTGTCCCCTGTACTAGCCCATGCAATACCTCAATTTTACCCGTGCAGAAACATAATGGGAGAGGATGGAGGTTTGTTCAGCAACTTAGAGCTGTAACCAATATTGTTATTCCTGACACCCCATTGTGCCTGATCCACCTACACTCTTACATAATGTGCCTTCTGACACCCAATATGTCTCTACTCTTGACCTCTGTGTTGCCTTTTTCGGCATCCCTGTTTACCTGAAAGTTTCTTTTCACCTTCATGTGGAGAGGCCAGCAATATACATGGACAGTGCTTCCTCAGGGATATACTGAGAGCCCTATTTTTTCCAGATTCTTTGAGCAGACCTGAAAAAGGTAACCTTTTTATAAGGTTCAACCCTGTTACAATATATTGATGATATACTTTTATGTTCGCCCTCTCAAAACACTTACCTTGCTGACACTCTTCATTATTTTTCTGTCAACCGACCCTCAATAAATGTCATAAGGTCTCTAAAGAAAAATTACAATTTGGTCAAGATTCATCTAAATTTCTTGGATATGTATTAACTTCCTCAGAGCTAAGCCTTGATCCCTCTCACATTCAAGTCATCTTTTTCTTCACCTTACTTGCTACAAAAAGGCAGCTCAGAGAATTTTTAGGGCCTGTGGATTACTGCAGAATATGGAACCTAATTTCTCTCTAATGGTACAACTGTTATATTCCTTACTTAAAGCCCCTTTTCCCCATTTCCTTGTCTGGATTACTGATGGTGAACAAGCTTTCCAAGTTTAAAAAACTCAATTGTCCACTACCCCTACCTTATGACATCCAAATTATTATGATTTTCCCTTTTTGTGCATGAAGGAGAGGGTAACACATTAGGGGGTTTGCCTTAGCCCCTTGAGGGCAACTATCAACTGATTGGCTATTATAGTCAATAGCTGTACCCTGTGGCACAAGTATTGCCCCCCTATCTGAGAACCATTGCTATTACTTCTATGCTTGTAAAGGCCACTAAAAAATAGTCATACATTCCCCTCTCACTATGTATGCCCCTCATTCCATTGAAAGCCTCCTCACTTTTCATCATACCCAACATCTTTCAGCCAGCCGATTGACCTCCTATGAGATACTATTTTCTTTTTCTCCCAATTTAGCCATTGCCCACTGCAATCTATTAAAACCCTTTTACCATATCCAATGGAAGACATCCTGTGACTGTGTCAGTTTTACAGATACCCTCCTTTTACCCAGCATATACCCAAAGGAAATACCTCTACCCAACCTGGACTTTGTCTAGTACACTGACGGGTTTTCTCTCAAGAGCCCTGCTGGCTCTTACCTCACAAGATATGCCATAGTTTCCCTAGCAGAGACTATTGAATAGGTCCCCCTACCCACAGTCTGGTCAGCTTAACAAGCAGAATTGCATACCCTCACATGAGCCTGTTTGCTGGCTGCAGGCAAAACAACTAACATTTTATACAGATGGCAGATTCGCCTTTGGGTTGCACATAATTTCGTATGCCCTGAGAACAATGAGGTTTTTTGACCTCCTCCAGACAACCTATTAAAAATAAAGATTTTTGTTTTGACATTTTTAAAAGCTACTCAGGCTCTATTATCTCTTGCTATTATCAAGATCCAAGGACATGCCCCTGAAAACTCTGAAGACAGTAAGGGCAATCATCTTGATGATGCAGCTGCTGAAGCTACAGCTCTACAAGTAACTCCCTTTATAGTAACCAAGGCATTCATTTAACTGACCAAGTATTAACAAAAATTTGGAACATTTAGCCCATTCTGCAGCATTTTCATTATGCATACCACTCCAATCTTTGAGGCTGGTTGAATAGATAAATGGGGTTATAAAAACCCAATTTGCGAAGAACCCAAGTACTTTTAACCTGCCCTGGCATAAGGCCCTCCCAATGACATTGCTAGTTTTACAATCCACACCTACTAGGAAACACTGTCTCTCCCCTTTTGAGATTGTTTCTGGTCTGCTCATGTACCTGGCTGAAGAAATGTTTTCCCTGCTCAGTTACAGGGAGACTTCCTAACCTACTACCAAGGCCTTGTCAAAGCTTTAAAGACTAACGGCCACCAGGTTGTGGAATCCTTTTACAGGCCCAAATCAGATGGTGACCTCTAGCATCGCAGCCTCCAGCCTAGTGATTATGTACGTTGGTAGAGACATCAATTGAAAGACTACCTTCAGCCCTGTTGGAAGAAGAACTCTTTTCAGGCACTGTTAATCAATCTCTGTGCTGCCAAGTTACAGTGTACTGACTCTTGGATAGATATATCTCACCTAAAAATGGCACCAACTCCTGGAGAATCTTGGACATCAATGCCAGTGTTTAATACCAAATTCAGATTACTAAAACCCCATCTCCAGGCCAAGAAGACAACATATAAGGTTGACAACTAACCCAGGATTCCAGACCAGGCCTGTATGAGTAATATGCTCAGCCCTTACATTTACTTTATTTTTGCCTTGATTGTCATAGCTTTGGGAATTCTCTGTATTTTAGACATTTTTTGACATGTTAAAATTTAACATAGTTCCCAGACAGGGCAGTTCCAGATGAACATCCTATTTGAGCCTCTGAGCTAAGGCAGTTCCTGTAACCAGTAATTGGAGCTGAGACACAGTGGCAGGAAAACTCCCACCAGCAGCCTGAAAGGAGCATCCAACAGAGACTTCTGGTTCTGGTTTGAAAACTACCCATTTGGTAGTCAGCAGTCTTCAACCAAGTCGGGCTGAAGGAGTTTGAATTCTTCGTTTGCACATATGGACCTGATTGAGGGCTGGGGTGGGAACTTTCCCGATAGCATGCCTTCAGTTTACAACAGAGGCTGTGATTGTTTTTTTAGAAAATAAAACTCTGCGGCCAGGTGCAGTGGCTCACTCCTGTTATCCCAGCACTTTGGGAGGCCAAAGCGGGTGGATCCCCTGAGGTCGGGAGTTCGAGACCAGCCTGACCAACCAGAACAAACCCCGTTTCTACTAAAAATACAAAATTAGCCGGGCATGGTGGTGCATGCCTGTTATCCCAGCTACTTGGGAGGCTGAGGCAGGAGAATCGCTTGAACCTGGGAGGCGAAGGTTGTGGTGAGCCAAGATCGCATCATTGCACTCCAGGCTGGGCAACAAGAGTGAAACTCTGTCTCAAAAAAAAAAAAAAAAGAAAAAAGAAAACTCTTCTTTGTTTTTCTTTTGCAGACCTCATGGTCTTTTGTTAACAAAATTAATGATAACGGTGAAACTACAGTTTTATAACAATAAATATAGAAAGGTCATTGTTGAATAATGAAACAAGCATAATCATTTTCTGCCCAAATAGAGAATAAAATATGAATATTTAGTGAAATAAAAAGACACAAATATTCAAAAGTATTACTTGTCCTAAAAAAAAAAAAATCCAAGACTTTTAAGATTTCTACACATGAATCAGAGACTATAATGCCTCATTTGCTATGAATTATACCACAAAGCACAATAAGCTACAGAGACCATTTCTTATATGTAGACTAATAAAGAAATACATTGACTATTAAAATAAAACCCTAAAAATAGTTTACAAAACAACTTCTAGCTGATACATTAGAATAGAAGCAGAATAGACCAATGTGTCCTAGATATCATACCACCCCGCTACTCTAGCTATATGACCTCAAAGAAATCATTTAACCTCTGTTGAGCCTTAGTTTTCTCACTTATAATGAAAATAACAGATTTAGATTAGGTCTTTTAACTATGCACTCTATAACTCCAAGAGCAAATATTCTGCTGTTTGATGACAAAGCAGGAAAAAATAAAATTCTTAATACATAATATAAATCCATATTTAATGTTAATGTCATATCTTGTACTGATCATATTGATTCTTATATTTATAACTAACATTTGTACAGCACTTTACAGTTTTATTAAATGTCTTCATGTTCATCATCATATTTTAATTACACAACTTCCCTATGGAGTAACAGAATGGGAGAAGTTAAGCTGTTTGCTCAAGATCACATAGCTAGGAAGCAACTTACTGAAGAAGTCCAGCTCTTGAGCTGTTTAAGCCTGGGCAGGTCTTTTCTTGCCTCCCTGAGGTAAATCAAAGCAACCAATGAACTTAACTTTGTACACTCTGTTTCATTTGTTATTCTCCTTCCTGGGTTATTTTGGGGGTTATTATTTTATTTGTAATTTATACATGACCACTAGGTTATTCCCATTTGGTAGCAGCAATAGCTGGGAATCTGATATTATTGCATGATTATTCAATCTCTGCATTAATGGGTTATATAGATTAATAGTAATGTATTATAAAGGACTATTTCCTGTTAGGCAAAAGACAACAGAATTCCCTTATGAGTTTTGTCTGTCTGCCAATTTTGTCTTCAAGTCAATTCAAAATTTATGCTGCCAGGAAGAAGAATAGTTTTTTGATATCAGGATAGGCAAATATTTGTGTTTCTATGTTTAATCTTGATCTGTGGCTGAAGTTGTAGATCTGAAGTTATAAGTTCTCTGTGAATCTGTGTGGCTATAATTCAGAAAGACCTTTACATCTCTTTGAATCTGTGAAACTTTTTCCTACAAGATATTAAATTAGTCTATAGCCATACCACCCTGATCTCGTGAAGCTAAGCAAGGTGGGGCCTGGTTAGTACTTGGATGGGAGACTGCCTGGGAATATAAGCTGCTGTTGGCTTTAAAAAAATTTTTTTATATATTAAAAATAAAAACGTAAATTAAAGGATCACTGTTCTGAATAGAGAACATAAGTACATATATGAATTAAATGTTAAGTTCCCAGAAAACAAACAAATTGACTTATAATACTTTAAATGTACTAGACTTTAACAAAACATCTCTTACAGAAACTAATTCAGAAACCAAGATTACATAATTAACATTATTTTGACAATTATGGTTTTTTTCTGACTTATTAGTGTAAAGTGAAATACAAACATAAATTGTATTTTACTTGGATTTCTTTTTCCTAAACTTGCATAGGTTTACTGATCAAATAAGTTGACATTATTCCAAAAAATGTTATGATTATAAAAGATGCAAAGTTGTATTCACGAAAATGAAATCATTACTCTGACAAATTTTATATCAACAACTATTATGCTTTGAAGTAGGCCAGATTGAAGATTATTTCCAAGATCTTTAAGCAACTCAAAATCATGGACTGACATTAAATTGAGTTAATTAATGGGTAATCATTGGACAGATATATATGTATACTTTTTTTTAGATGGAGTCTCGCTGTGTTGCCCAGGCCGGAGTGCAGTGGTGCGATCTCGGCTCACTGCAACCTCTGCCACCCGGATTCAAGTGATTTTCCTGCCTCAGCCTCCTGAGTAGCTGGGATTACAGGCACACGCCTGGCTAATTTTTGTATTTTTAGTAGAGGTGGTGTTTCACCATGTTGGTCAGGCTGGTCTTGAACTCCTGACCTTGCGATCCACCTGCCTCAGCCTCCCAAAGTGCTGGGATTACAGGCGTAAGCCACTGTGCCTGGCCAGAATATTTTATTTTCTAAGTAAAATAGAATATTAAACACTGGCTTAACCTAAACATAATTTTAAATTTAAATGTTTTTGTTTCTTATTTTTAAGTGCTGTTAAGTGGCTAGCTATATCTTGGAGTCATGTCATGAATGCATTTATTTTTGCCACTTTAGGAAGTTATAAAAAGAATTTGTGTGGCTATAGAAAGTTTTGTCATATGTATTCTTAACCTCTGCTACTCTATTAAAGTGGTTGTATATGCCAGACACTTTAGTTTCCTTCTGGCTCTTTTCTTTTTAAAACAGAAATTAGTTACTTTGATTAAAAGTTATAATTAATATGGGTGGTTTAAACTCTTTAAGTAATAACACTGACAGAGAATTACAACAGTATATGTGCTTTTGTTTTTCAAAGGAAAAAATTAGGTTTTTCCTTAAGTAGCTTGTTGGTTTCCAGACCTTTTTACACTTTTCAAATATATTGAGAACCTCAAAGAGCTTTTGCTTATGTGATTTATAATGTGAGTTATAATTATTGATATTTACCATATCAGAGAAAAAAGAAAATTTTAAAATATTGATTGATTCAGTGAAAAATAGCAATGATGAACACATTGCATGTTGACATAAATGATCTTTTTTTACAAAAAGTAACTATTTTTCAAAACAGAAAATTTTATGAGAAGAATATAATTGCTTCACATATTTGCATATCTCTTTCTTATCTTGGCTGGTAGAAGGCAGCTGGATCCTTGTATCTGCTTCTACTAATTTTATTTTATTTTATTTTAGTTTATTTTTTGAGATGGAGTCTCACTCTGTTGCCCAGACTGGAGTACATTAGCGTGATCTTGGCTCACTGCAATCTCTGCCTCCTGGGTTCAAGCGATCCTCCTGTCTCAGCCTCCCAAGTAGCTGGGATTACAGGCTTGCACCACCATGCCCGGCTAATTTTTATATTTTTAGTAGAGACGGGGTTTTGCCTTGTTGGCCAGGCTGGTTTCGAACTCCTGGCCTCAAGTGTTCCACCCACCCCGGCCTCCCAAAGTGCTGGGATTACAGGTGAGACCCACCATGCCAGGCCTAGCTTCTACTTTTAATCCTTTACAATATCATATATTAAGTAACCTATGGAAAAGAACACTGTATACTCATGAGAGAATGAGAGTCAAAAGGGCAGATGACATCTCATTATTATGAAAATTGTTTTGACCTCACAGATCCTCTAAAACAAATATGAAAGAGCAGAAAGAAAAACAAAACTTGGAAAGTGCATTTTATTTGCCTTGATTTATAATACCTGAGTCTGAAAATTAGCTATTAAATATAGTAAGATATTTACAATGGTCCCTCTGCTTAGATGGGTTTTGCTTCCTTTATTTAGAACTTAATGCTTCTACCTGCAATGTAAAAAATTAATCCTTATCTTCTGCGTAATCTATGTAAATAGAAGAGATTCTGTGCCTTTCAAGAAAAATTTTCTATGATTAAATTGTCTTTATTATGTCCTTATCTATGGGAAAAAATCCCATAGAATATATGGTTTATACTTATGAAATAATGAACATTTTTATAATAGTGTTACCTTCTGTGTTTTTTTCCAAATGCTTTATTTTTACTTTGATTAAATAGGTAAAGAAGTCTTATTTCTCAGGCACTCATGATCTCACCTAATCAACTCCACAACTCTTAATTTTGCCCTCTCAAAATCAGTTTCTAAATTTGATCAAATAAAATAAACATTTCAGGAGATTATATATATATATAAAATTGTTTGTTTTTGAGATGGAGTCTTGCCCTGTCCCCCAGGCTGGAGTGCAGTGGCACGATCTCGGCTCACTGCAACCTCCACCTCCCGGGTTCAAGCAATTCTCCTGCCTCAGACCTGAGTAGCTGGGATTACAGGCATGCACCACCACACCCGGCTAATTTTTGTATTTTTAGTAGAGAC
>NW_012116999.1:2422500-2450657 GCF_000951035.1 Colobus angolensis palliatus
CTAGTTTTTTGTATTTTTAGTAGAGACGGGGTTTCACCGTGTTAGCCAGGATGGTCTCGATCTCCTGACCTTGTGATCCGCCCGTCTCGACCTCCCAAAGTGCTGGGATTACAGGCTTGAGCCACCGCGCCCGGCCAATAATTGTTTTACAGAAGTGACATTCAATCTTCCCTAAGTTTGTTTTGATAAAATATTGTTAATATAAATATAAAACCCAGGTTTTCTATTTTTTCTAAAGAAATATATACATTTACCCAGATAAAATAAACATGTAGCTATTTCTGAGAATCTAAAGGAAATATGGAAAATAAAGTAGCATAAGTTATCATATGATAAAAGTGGTTTCATACTCATTTTATATAACAGGATATATTTTATTTTAAAAATTTAGAAGGAATTTGGAATAAATGTATGACGTATTCATTTATTTATAGTCTTTACATTTCTTTGTTATTGCTCTTGCTATTAACCTCTGCTGCCTCATCAATGTGGCTAACTATTCCTTCAAGATTCATCAGAGGTGTAATTTCCTCCAGGGAGCCTTTCTCCAACCCTTTTAAGATTGTGCCCATTTTGTGCCACCAGTAACACTCTTTGGCTACCTCTGTCATCATTCTTGATGTTTAAATCACCTGTATACTTTTGTCCTCTTTTGTACTGTAAAATCTTAAAAGGTGGAGACCAGATTTAAATCATCTCTAAATTCCCAGGATTCAGTGCTATTCCTGGAAACTAGATGATACTCAATAATGTTTATTGAACAGAAAATAAATTACTAGGTACCTAGTGGGATACCTAGGCCTGTTGGGATTACAAAGATAAATAAAACATAGTTCCTATTCTATCCCAACAATAGATGATTTGTCTTATTCATGGGTTAATGGTTTGTGAAATTTCAAAAGATTAAAAAGAAAACTATAGAATCCATTATTTTTATTTTATGGACAAGAAGCAGAAGCTCAAATCAATAGTTTTTTGGGTTTTTTTTTTCAAAATTATACTGGTAATAGCAGAACTAAGGCTTGATTCCAACCCTCCTGATGCCTGTCCTGTGCTCCTCTACATTATGCTGACCTGTCCTTTAATGAAGAGCCTTCAATAGTGGCATATGCATTAAAATATAAAGTAATGTAACTTGAAAGGATGATAAATCATAAATGTTTCTTCTTAATCTTTTAAACACAGCACATTGCAGAATCCTTGAGGTGACTTTAGATTCATTTCTTTAATTTTCCGTCATTCATCAAAACTTTCTGTATATTTTTTTCTTTATTATTATAGTGAATGTCTTCGAGCAAAGCTGAAAAGTTTCGAGTTATAAAATCCACTTATAATCTCCACTTTGTGGATGTTTATGTTCTTAGGAAGTTGCCAAAACCTAACATACATATATATATATATATATCAAGGGGAGTTTATTAAATATTAACTTACACAATCACAAGGTCTCACAATAGGCTGTCTGCAAGCTGAGGAGCAAGGAGAGCCAGTCCGAGTCCCACAACTGAAGAACTTGGAGTCTGATGTTTGAGGGCAGGAAGTGGCTAGCACGGGAGAAAGATGTAGGCTGGGAGGCTAGGCCTGTCTCTCCTTTTCACGTTTTTCTGCCTGCTTCATATTCACTGGCAGCAGATTAGATTGTGCCCACAAGATTAAGGGTGGGTCTGCCTTTCCCAGCCCACTGACTCAAATGTTAATCTCTTTTGGCCACACCCTCACAGACACACACAGGATTAACAATTTGTGTCCCTCAATCCAATCAAGTTGACAGTATTAACCATCACAATATTATTATTATTGGCAACTGTCTTACTTTTAGGAACACCAAAATAATTATTTTCTAGCTATGTTGGTCAAATCCAGAGTTAAAATAATACTATAATAGAGTCAATTTCTGGATAACCTCAAAATTGTTTAATTTATTAATGGATATTTTTACTGAAATTATCTTTAAAATGTTTACAGTAGGTTGCTTTGTTTCTCAAGATTCTAGCAAGTAAAACAAATTACTCCATTCACCCAAGGGTGTGCAAGAGAACTGACAAAATCAAGATTCAAAAAGAATTAAATAATGGCAACTTTGTAAGAATAAATGTGTTGTGATTCTTTTGAAAGAAATAAACTCATTTGGATACATAAAAAAAAATGAAGGAAATTTTTAAAAATATGAAGTAGCAAAACAATCAGCTGAAATAAATCAGGTAAGTCTTAGCTTAAAAAAAGCAACTGTGCAGTACAAAATTGGAGTTTTAATGAACTATAATAAATGAGAGTCGGCTGTATCACTACTTGTGTCACCAGAGGCAGAGAAAGAAACTAATTTTTGTTGAACACTCCTTATGTGCCAAGCATTGTGGTAAACACATTACATATTTGATCCGATTTTATCCAAATACAATTTAAAGATTTTTATAAAACTAATCTTTACGTGAAATTGCTGCTTATAGAAAATTATACTACAAATCATATTAAAGCTGTAATATTACTGAAATAATTAAAATAAACTCGTGTTTTTTTTCTTGTTTGTTTGTTTTGAGACAGGATCTCGCTCTGGGGTGAAATGGCATGATGATGGCTTAGTGTGGCCTAAACCCTCTGGGCTCAAGCGATCCTCCCATCTCAGCCTCTTGAGTAGCTGGAATCACAGGCACATGCCACCACACCTGGCTTTTTTTTTTTTTTTGAGACGGAGTCTCGCTCTGTCGCCCAGGCTGGAGTGCAGTGGCGCCATCTCGGCTCACTGCAAGCTCCGCCTCCCGGAATCACGCCATTCTCCTGCCTCAGCCTCCGGAGTAGCTGGGACTACAGGCGCCTGCCAACACGCCCAGCTAATTTTTTTGTGTTTTTAGTAGAGACGGGGTTTCACGTGGTCTCGATCTCCTGACCTCGTGATCCACCAGCCTTGGCCTCCCAAAGTGCTGAGATTACAGGCGTGAGCCACCGCTCCCGGCCCACACCTGGCTATTTTTAAATTTTTTTTGTAGAGATGTTGCCTAGGCTGTTCTAGCCTTGAGTAATCCTCCCACCTTGACCTCCCAAGGTGCTGGCATTACAGATGTGAGCCACCAAACCCTGCCCTCTTGTGCCACAATGACAAAGATTAAAAATCATGAAAGGATCTCTTTAAGTAAAATCCATTGAATATAGAGCAAGTCACTTTGGTCAAACATTTAACTGTATTATGGTGACTACTAGGCTAAATATATCTCAATACCAAGTATTTTGAAAAGGAGGAAATTATATTTATGTGAACTTGATTATATGAGTATATGCCTACTGTATGGATCAATGACGTCATTAATTAATCCTCTGATTTGTAAAATTTTCATAATCAACTAAGCTACAAATGATAAAATGTTTGATTTAAGGAGACTGAGTATAGTCTGAGTATAGCCCCTTCAATCAATAAGTACTCAAAATCTAGACTTTGCTCTGAATTTGTTGTATAATAAAGGGCTAGTGCTTAAATGAGACAGGATGTATTATGACTTGGAAGTTTCTTAAGAAGTTTTCAAAAAGGTTCAGTCATACCCAGACCTCAGCATCACATAATATAACTTTGAGACAAACCTGCACATGTACCTCCTGATTCATAAATAAAAATTGAAAAAGGAAAAAAAAAGTCTGAATTGTGTTAGTTTGTTTCAATCCTCCTTAATTTTTACTATTATACAGCAAAAATAAAGAATATAACATACCATTGTTCATAAATGTCAGATGCACAGCTGTATCACTTAAAACAAGTTCATTCAAAGATATTCATTAAGCACTTACTATGTGCAAGGCCTCTGCTATGCACAGATGCACTAGACGGTTTGCAATCTAGAGGAAACACACAAACATGAATGCAAACATGTTTTTATAAACTGTGGTAAAGAACAGAGCCATGCAAGAGAGCGGGCGATTTGTAACTGGGGTGGGGACCAACTTTAGATTTAATGGTCAGGGAAAGCTTCTTGGCAGAAGTGACATTTAAGCTGAGGCTTGAAAAATAAGGAGCCAACCAGGAGAAGACAGAGGGAATAACCTTCCAAACAAAGTGAATAGATTGTGAGCAGGCCATCAGAGAAGGGACTTAGCTTGTTTGAACAAAGAAATGAAAAAGGACAGTATGTGTAGAGCACAATAAGCAAAGGAGCCAGCAGAGACCTCAACAAGCCCTACAGGTCATGGGAAAGAGTTTGGTTTGTATTCCTCAAGAACTGAGCAAGTGGAAAACATGGCAACATATTTAGATGGCTTTTACTTGTCTTAAAAATTATGATTTCCAGATTAGAACATGCACACAACACATCCCAGAATAATTAAGCTAAGTCCAAGTGTATTGTTCATGGGAATAACTCCTTTAAAAAAAAAGTTTTTTTAGAGACAGGATCTTGCTCTGTTGCCCAGGCTAGAGCGCAGCAGTCCCATGATAGCTCACTGCAACCTCGAACTGCTGGGCTCAAGGAATACTCCTGCCTCAGCCTCCCAGAGTGCTGGGATTACAGGTGTGAGCCACTGCCCCTGGCCCTGTTTATGGGAATAATTCATCTGAAAACTAAAATGTTAATTTTATTAAATTAATGCCGTATGCACAGATTTTAAAAAATAGTATACTGAGAAAATCCCATCTCTCTCCATTTCTAATTCTCACTACTGAAGGGCAATAACTTTAAACAGTTTTCACTATTCCCTATGGTGTTTACTACCATGTTTCCATATAACATGCTTGTATTGCTATATCTTGATTGTTCAGCTTTAATCTATTGATATTTTTATTATAATAGGTGACAATTAGGCTCTCTTACATAGCCGTAAACACATACTGTCTTTCCTCTCAGAATATTCATACCAGCATTTTTGGTGAAATCTATATTTAGTGATTATATTATTATGACTTTGTAAACACTTTTCAGAGTTTAACCATGTATTGAGTATGTTATAACATTTCCTTCTCTATAAAATTTTGTCATGTTTTATTTAATTTTTATTTGCTCAGGATTTTCTCTATGAATCTATCACTCATTCTCAAACAGATCTTTCCAAAAGATCTGTACATCTTACCTTTGTATGTTCAAATACATCAGGTTATCAATAACTTTCTTTTTTATGATTAGTAAAGATGTCTGTGCTAGATATTTTTGTCCTTCTCCAATGTGAACTGGTTTAGTCCTTATGAATAGCTGTCCTCTGGGATTTCCCCTCACCCTTATCCTGAAAATCTCTTTTGCCTATCTCTTATGTCAGATTCTGTTTTCTGGACTCTGTCTTCCTTGCTTTCGATTTAACTTCCTCATTTTGGTGGGCAAATATCTTCCAATGACTTCATGAGAAAACATGGTCAATTTTTTAGATTTTACGTGTCTGAAAACACCTTGTTCTAATATTTCATCAGATTGTTAGTTCAACTGATATATAATTCTAGATTGGTGTATTTGTTTTCTAATGTTACTATAACAAATTACCACAACATTTGTGGCTGAAAATGACACAAGTTTATTATCTTTCCATCAAAAATATGAAATCGCTTTCAATGATCAAGGTGTTGGCAACACTGCTTTCTCCTGGAGGCTCTTCCGAAGAACATTTTTTCTTGTTCTTTACAGTCTCTAGAGGCTGCCTGCATACTTTGGCTCATGGACCCTTCCTCCATCTTCAAAACATATTACTCCAACCTCTGGTTCAGGTTTCACATCTTACTTTGGTCCTCCTGTTACAAGGGCCCTTGTGATTACTTCAGCCCCACCCAGATGATCCAGCATCATCTGCCCATCTCACGATCCTTAATTAATCGCCATCTGCAAAATCCCTTTTACTATGTAAGGTAACATATTCATAGGTCCATAGATTAGGACATCTTTGGGTGGGGTTTGGGGGGGAACATTATTCAGCCTACCACAGTTGAAAATTATTTTCCCTCAGAACTTGTCTTCCAGAGTCTGGGGATATAGTTGAGAAGTTCGTACTTAATATTATTTGCAATCCTTTGTATATGACCTGTTTTTCCTCTCTGGAAGCTCTTAGAATCTTCTCTTTATTCCATCTTCTGAAATTTCACTGTCATGTACATTTGTGGAGCTTTTCTATCTGTATTATCATCTGTGTTAGTCCATTCTCGCATTGCTATGAAGAACTATCGGAGACTGGCTAATTTATAAAGAAGAGACTAACTCATGGTTCCACAAGCTGTACAGGAAGCATGGCTGAGGAGGCCTAAGGAAACTTATAACCATTGCAGAAGGCAAAGAGGAAGGAGGCATTTTTTGCATGGTTGGAGTAAGAGGAAGAGAGAGAACGTGGAGGTGCTACACACTTTTAAACAACCAGATCTCGTGATAACTCACTGGCTATCACAATAGCAAGGGGGAAGTCTGTCCCCATAATCCAATTACCTCCCACCAGACCCCTTTTCCAACATTGGAGATTACAACTGGACATGAGATTTGGGCGGGGACACAAATCCAAACCATATCATCATCCTAGAGTGCTAGGAATTTTCTTTGCATTATTTATTTAATAATTTATTGTTTTTTTCTACTTTCCCTATCCTCACTTTCTAGAACTTCTGTTGCTGTAATTTGGCCCTGCAGTATCAAATCCTTGCATTTCCTCATATTTTCTCTATTATTTTTCATTTCTTTTTCTGTTCATTCTACTCTCTAGTAGATTTCCTCAACGTTAAATTTGTATTCTATTTATTTTTTAAATTTCTGCTATAATATTTTGACCTTCTAAGAGCTCCTTCTCATTCTTTAACAGTTCCATTTTTTATAGCATGCAGATCTTTTGCCTCTAATGTATCTTCTTGTATCTTTCTGAAGAATATTATTAATTATATTTTAAGTCCTTTTTTTTTTCCATTCCCTTTGTTTTCTCTTTTCCCTTTTACTTTTGTTGTCATTGTTGTTGTTTTGGTCTCTTTCATTTTAGAAACTGTTGTCAATGTCTAGTGATTTAGCCACCATAAATAAAAGTGAGATGCTAAAATGATGACTGGAAATTATGTTTAGATTTTTGAGCTTCACTGAAGAGTAACTGGGCATAAATCCAGTCTTCTATAGGAAAACCTCAAACATCAGTATCTGTAAGGCTTTACTTTAGAGCTAGTCTGTTTCTCGAGAATCCTCCAATCTCCTGCTGAGCCGCCAATATCTTAGAAACCAAGTGGCAGGCCGGGCGCAGTGACTCATGCTTGCAGTCCCAACCCTTTGGGAGGCTGAGGCAGGAGGATGTCTTGAGCTCAGGAGTTCAAGACTAGCCTGGGCAACATAGCAATACCACACTTATACTTAAAAAAAAAAAAAATAGCCAGGCCAGGAGTGGTGGCTCATGCCTGTAATCCCAGCCCCTTGGGAGGCTGAAGTGGGTGGATCACCTGAGGTCAGGAGTTCAAGACCAAGCCTGGCCAACATGGCAAAACCTCATCTCTACTAAAAATACAAAAGTTAGCCAGGCATGGTGGTGCACATCTGTAGTCACAGCTACTCTGGAGGCTGAGGGAGAAGAATCCCTTGAACCCAGGAGGCGGAGGCTGCAGTGAGCCGAGATCTCACCACTGCACTCCAGCCTGGGCAATAGAGAGAGACTCCATCTCAAAAAAATAATAATAATAATAGCCAGACATGGTGGTGTGCACCTCTGGTCTCAGCTACTCAGGAGGCTGGGAAGATTGCTTGAACCTGAGAGATTGAGTCTGCAGTGAGCAATGATCACGTCACTGCATTCCAGCCTGGGTGATGGAGGGAGACAGAAAAAAAAAAAGAAAGAAAGAGAGAAAGAGAGAAAGAAAAGAAAAGAAAGAAAGAAAGAAAGAAAGAAAGAAAGAAAGAAAGAAAGAAAGAAAGAAAGAAAGAAAGAAAGAAAGAAAGAAAGAAAGAAGAAAAACAGTAAGCAGCAGAAAGCAGAAAGATGCTTGGGATGGGGGTGTGGAGTTAGGGTGGGGGTGTCTTACCTTTTAGTATATAGAGACTTAATCACCATTTGCATTATAGTTCATCATCCCAACCCTCAGCTGTGCCTGTTTATATGACTAGAGCTTCTTTTCTGGAGAGATGATTTAATTACTCCAGAAAATAAAACTTGAATCTTTTGTTGAAATGGACAAGGTACTCTTGAGATCTAATTTCTTCTTTTTTATTTTTTATCTTGCATTTATTTATTCATTTATTTTTGAGATGGAGTCTTGCTCTTGTTGCCCTGGCTGGAGTGCAATGGAGCGATGTTGGCTCACTGCAACCTCTGCCTCACAGGTTCAAGCCATCTCCTGCCTCAGCCTCCCCAGTAGCTGAGGTTACAGGTGCCCACCACCACACCCAGCTAATTTTTGTATTTTTAGTAGAGACGGGATTTCACCATGTTGGCCAGGCTAGTCTCAAACTCCTGACCTCAGGTGATCCACCTGCCTCGGCCTCCCAAAGTGCTGGGATTACAGGCCTGAGACACCACACCTGGCCTGATCTAATTTTTTCTTGAGTTGGACTTTCAATCAATTTTCCTTTGCAAGCTTTCCATTTACCCTGTACCTCAGAGGTATACTGTACCTCAGAGGTATAGAGCACCTCTAAGAACAGCCCATCACCACCAGCCTTAGGTTTCAGCTTTCTCCAATTATGTTGGTTTAGCACTCATCTGATGTATTGTGTTCCAGCCTCTGAATTTTTGATGAATTTACTTGTTTTCTGTTGTCTTCTCTCCTGTTCTCTTTATCCTTCTGCATTTTTGGGCGGGGGGTGTGGTGGGGAGGGAGCCTCACTCTGTCGCCCAGGTTGGAGTGGAGTGGCGCAATCTTGGCTCACTGCAACCTCCGCCTCCCGGGTTCAAGCAATCCTACCACCTCAGCCTCCCAAGTAGCTGGGATTACAAGCTTGAGCCATCATGCCTGGCTAAATTTTTGTATTTTTAGTAGAGATGAAGTTTCACTATGTTGGCCAGGCTCGCCTCAAACTCCTGATCTCAAGTGATCCTCCCTCCTTGGCCTCCCAAAGTGCTGGGATTACAGGCATGAGCTACTGCACCTGGCCCCTTCTGCATTTTTTTAGAGATGAGGTCTTGCTATGTTGTCCAGGCTGAAGTGCAGTGGCTATTCACAGATGTAATCATAGCACACTACAGCCTCTTAACCACTGGCCTTAAGTAATCCTCCCGCCTCAGCCTCTGGAGTAGCTGGGACTACAGGTGTGCATCACCATGCCCAGCATCCTTCTGCGTTTATACTGCATTTGTCCTTTTGCACCTCACAAAATTTTTTACTGTTATTTTAGTGGAACCTCACGAAACAGCAGAGATAAATGCATGTGTTCAATCTGCCTTGTCTAACTGGAAGTTTATAGCACATTCTATATTGAGAAATAATATGGCCAAAATCTGATAACACTAAGGGTGTGAAAATAAGAAGCCCACTTTGCAACACAAACGTGAAAATCTGTTTCAGAGAAAGATGAAATTTAAAAATTCTATAAGCCATATATATGACTATTCACTGCTCTGTGAAAAAGCAAAAGCTCTGTTGCTATAGAAAACTGGATTACATGAATTTTCAAATACTTAAAATTATAGATAAGTCAATAAATCAACATAAGATATATGGGCTTGTCTAGTGATTTGTGGATACAGAATGTATTGAGTGTATTTTATGAAAATTGCCTTTAGACATTAATTAACCTCATTTAGGAACCTTAAGAAGCATGCTATTTAGTGACTCATTGGAACAGCTCCAGATTGGAAAGATGGAGCAGGGCATTTAATGTTTTAGATTTATGACATAGGTGAATTGCAGACACAGTTTTTAAAAAAATTTTCAGACAGAACTTAAGTATTTTTTAAAAAGAATCTGCATGGTCTTCCTCTATCATAATCCTGACCACACCCCAGCCTGTATATAAATTTGAGTAAAAGGGTACAGTAAGAGCAAAGAAGTAGAGTTTCACACAATACATTTGCTGACACGTATTGAGTATTTACTATGTACCAATAATTGTGCTAAACACTTTTCATAAATTATTTAATAGCAAATGGTTAGTGATTATTTGAGAAATATATTTAAGCAGTAAAAAAGGAAGGATAAATGAGAAAGGAGGAGGAGAGAGGTTGCAAACACCACCAAATACGTATGGTGTTCTCATTTTCTTTCCATACCCATGCCTTCCAATCTCAAGGACTGTTCTAGACTTATTTATATTCATAGCATAATTTTGAACGTTATCATGCTTTTTGATGTTCTTTTAGTATGTTAATATTAAGTAGTTCATCTTAGCTACTTGAATTTGAAGATTAATGATTTGAAACCTCAAGCAGGAGCTTTGATTTTGCGTACGTAGTAAATGTTCAAATCACACATAGATTACTGTTTTCCAAAATATACCATCAGATACTTTGTAAAGAGATAGAATAAAAAGAGAGAGAGAAGAAAGAGAAACCTGCCAAGGCATTACTACGATTTCAAAATCTGTTTTCGTTTTTGTTTTGTTTTATTTTTTAATTTGTTTTTGAGACGGAGTCTCGCTCTGTCGCCCAGGCTGGAGTGCAGTGGCCAGATCTCAGCTCACTGCAAGCTCCGCCTCCCGGGTTCACGCCATTCTCCTGCCTCAGCCTCCCGAGTAGCTGGGACTACAGGCGCCCGCTACCACACCCGGCTAGTTTTTTGTATTTTTTTAGTAGAGACGGGGTTTCCCCGTGTTAGCCAGGCTGGTCTCGAGCTCCTGACCTCGTGATCCGCCCATCTCAGCCTCCCAAAGTGCTGGGATTACAGGCTTGAGCCACCGCGCCCGGCCTAAAATCTGTTTTTGAAAGGAATGTGGCTGCTGTTTTTAAATGACCAAAACTTTACAAAAGTCTTAAATAATATCAGCCTGGGAAGACTTCATACATATCCAGTCAAACAAATTAACAAGAACGCAAAAGTCTGGAACATGTATAAAATTGGTCTAGGATTAATGGAAATAATCTAGAAAATGAGAATATAAATAATTCTCCAAAAGACTAGTAAGATATACTTGAGCCTATAGATTATTTAAGAATCAGAATTTCCGTTATTCTTTTTTATTGTAAAAGAAGAGGCCAGGTGTGATGACTCATGCCTGTAATCCCAGCACTTTGGCACTTTGGGAGGCCAAGGGGGGCGGATCATCTGAGGTCAGGAGTTCAAGACCAGCCTGGCCAACATGGCGAAACCCCGTCTCTACTATACAAAAAAATCAGCCAGGCATGGTGGTGCATGCCTGTAATTCCAGCTACTTGGGAGGCTGAGGCAGGAGAATCGCTTGGAAGAACCTGGAAGGCGGAGACTGCAGTGAGCCGAGATCGCGTCACTGCACTCCACCCTGGGTGACCGTGAGAGTCTGTCTCAAAAAAAAAGAAAAAAGAAGGTAGATTTCTTTCTTACTTACTTGTTGTCTACTGAGTACCTGCTTTGTGCAAGGCATTGTGATAAGCATTATGGAGGAAAAAATATTAAAAAGTCTAAGATGCTATCTATTTTACCAAGAAGCTCATAATCAAGTGTTGAGGGTAAGACATATACAAAATAACTGCCAAACTCTACACAGTATTACGTGAAAAATGCCACATGAATGACACCAATATTTGCATTTTCCATTTTACCAACTTGCAATATATATAGAATGAATTATATAGCTGACATTCTAAATATATGTGCTTCTTTGTACCCTAATCATACATGTCAATCTTCTATAACAGCTACAAAACACCCTTAAAAGCATTTTAGGTAGAGCAAGTCTAGAAAAAGGGCTGCCAGCTATGTCATGCAAGGGAAAAAATTTCTGATTTCAAAGATGAACATGTGTATGTGTTTATTTTAATGGAATGCATAACTTTTTTAAATGCCTGACATAGAAAAGTATTTATTTTGTTGTTCGAATAAGAAAACAACATTGTGAAGATTTCTATAAATGTATTCCTTGTAACAGGAAATAGTAATGGAAACAATATTATACTTGGATGTCTGTATTCTAAATGGCTAACAGTTTTGTTACTTGGGGTTACAAACGAGAAGTGATGCCCTACAATGATCTAGTCCATCGAAGTGTCAAGTTTAAGTCTCCTGGTTCAGAATTAAAGGGAACCATAGGTGAGAAGCAATCTGTGTCCATAGTTCCATCAACAGCAGTTTTCTTCAGGCTTTGATTCATAGCTCATCTGCTCTGTGCCAGTTGCCCTGAGTTCAGCGATGCCTTGCCAGTTTCCATGGTGCTGATATGCATATCAAATCAGAACTTGTATTTTTGTGTTTGGCTCATATGGAATATGTAAGTTATTGAGTGTTAACTACATTCCATTCAGCCAATTGTTTTAGGTATATATCTCATTTAATTTCACAATAACCATATGAGGTCAGTATTATTTTTGTCACCACCTTACAGATGAAGAAAGTGAGGCTCAGAGAAACTAAGTAGCTTGCTGTGATGGTTAATACTGAGTGTCCACTTGATTGGATTGAAGGATGCAAAGTATTGATCCTGGGTGTGTCTGTGAGGGTGTTGCCAAAGGAGATTAACATTTGAGTCAGTGGGCTGGGGAAGGCAGACCCACCCTTAATCTGGTGGGCACAATCTAATCAGCTGCCAGCGAATATAAAGCAGGGAAAAAAATGTGAAAAGGCAAGACCAGCCTAGCCTCCCAGCATACATCTTTCTCCCATGCTGGATCCTTCCTGCCCTCAAACATCAGACTCTAAGCTCTTCAGTTTGGAGACTCGGACTGGTTCTCCTTGTTCCTGAAGCTTGCAGACAACTTATTGTGAGAACTTGTGATCCTCTAAGTTAATACTTAATAAACTCCCCCATATATATATATATATATCCAGTATATATATCCCCCATATATATATCCCCCATATATATATCCAGTATATATATCCCCCATATATATATTCCCATATATATTTTTCCCATATATTTTCCCATATATATTCCCATATATATATTTTCCCATCTATATTCCCATATATATTCCCATATATATATTTTCCCATATATATTCCCATATATATATTTTCCATATATATATTCCATATATATATTTTCCATATATATATTCCATATATATTTTCCATATATATATTCCCATATATATATTTTCCCATGTATATATTCCCATATATATATTTTCCCATATATATATTTTCCCACATATATATTCCCATATATACACCCATATATATATCCCCATATATATACCCATATGTATATATCCCCATATATATATATATATACACATATATATATATCCTATTAGTTCTGCCCCTCTAGGGAACCCTGACTAATACACTTGCCCAAAGTTACGGAGCTGGTAAATGATGGAGTCAGGAGTCCAACCCAGTCTGTTTAACTCCTGTGGTCTGTACTGATAACTATTTGGCTCTGCTGTCTTTCCTGTGGAACATGCTAGTGGAGATGTCTAGGAGGTATGTAGATATCAGGAGTTTAAGAGAAAGGGTTAGGCTAGAGATACAGATTTAGTAGTAATCAAGATGTGTTATATTTCCTCAAATATAAGGAGACTTCAAAAGAAGACACTAGAAAGTTTCACTTGTCAACTGGATTATAAAATCTTTTGTGGATATCGATGAATGAATCAAATGCTTATTCTTGGCATTTGAAATTTTAATCTAGTAAAATAATTATTTAAAGCTACATTATATAAATACATGAATTTTGCTGTGTTGCTTTATCCCATTTCATGAAATAATTCATTTGAATTATGTACGTGCATTTTGAACATCACTAGAGTCTAGTTTTGTTATATAACTGTTTTTCAGAGCTCATTGTCCTCATTTCTAGGTTACATTACATATTATATAAAACTATTATTATCATCTTGCTTTCAAGAAAATTTTATCCCAGGTGACAAATACCCATTCACATAATATCACATATGCAGTGGCGATGTGATACCCCCAGAATAGCTGCTACATTAGTATTAAATTGATACTTTTATGTATGTATGTATGTATGTATGTATATGCATTTGCTTGCTCATGTTTAATATTTATTTTTAGACCAGCTTTGATGTGGGTTATTTCATGCAAACATCATAGTGTCAATAAAAACCTTTGGAGTAGAAAAGTAGATAGGGCTCCAGTTAAAAAAAAAAAAAGGCAATGATTCACATGACAACTGTATTAAGCCAGAAAAACGCATACTTTTCCAAAACAAATTTCTCACATTTAACTGAGATGTGCTAAAACTTACTATTTAGTAGGTAGAACTAACTTAAGGAGAAGTAACTTATGAAGGAGGAAAAAAAAGAGCAAAGATTTTAATCCAGATCTAACTCAAGCCCATGTTCTTTTTTTTTTTTTTTTAACCCCTGCTGTAATTTGTGATTAACAGACAATATATAGTTGTGAGATGACTGACGACCATGGGACAGAGTTCAGGTAACTGGCCTATGTGTAAACACAGAATGAATGACCAATTTTCTAGCACACTGTTTTAATCAATAACCATGCCTTCTAAGGAACAAATGTCATATTACAATATATGGGGGATCACTTTTAGAGAATTCCAACAGGGAAATGATGGAGAGAAGAGCAAAACTAGAAAATGTGGGTAGTGGTGTGTGAAACAACAGTTATTCTGTATTAGAGTAGATTAGAGATTGAACCATTTACAGTTCTTGCATGTATCTGAACCCAAATTCTCATGGCAAAGCTATCAGGTAAAGACATACATGACATCAAAAGTCACTTTGTTATTTAAAACACAGCCATTGTGAGGTCATAGGCCTTACTTCTAGATATTTTAATGTTAATGTAACAAAATTTAATTTATCAAGAACTTTCTAAATTAAAAAAATGTAGTCACATTTACCATTTAAATCTAAAGCTTTATTATGTTCACTTTCCTAGTATTCTCATTCTACAGTTACAAAGAATAGGCACCCATTCAGTGCAAATCAGAAAATGGACACAATAAATGTTAAAAGAAACTATGTTTTCTAAAAATGGCAGCTTTTGCAACTATAAAAAAAAGTTGCTTTGCTTACATCTATAAATGTTTTTAGGTTTTAGTTAGAGAAAATCCACCAGATGGCAACCTCATCTGCATGTGAAACGTGATGTGCACTCCTCTGCAACCCATTACAGGTCCCTTGAGCCAGAGGTTCCCTGATTAGTGGCTGATTTATGTAGTGATCCGTAAATGGATACTAGGTAGTCATTTGGGGGTGATTATTGGAAACTGAGGGATAGACAAAATTAGACCATAGTTAGATCAAGGGTGAAATAGTTTTAGTATCATTCTTTTTTATTAATATTGAAACAAAAAGTATAGTATCTATGTCCATGTTGCCCTCTAATCATATTTTTGATTTGAAGCTAAAAGGAATTATATTCACTTCTTCAGTGTACGAAGCTACAGAGAGTATTATTTTTTCGTGGATCACAAGTTATTCTAGTTGGTTCCCTTGTACTTAATGGAAGTCTGGTAGCTAGCTGGCTTATTGTTTCAAATGCAAACAATCTTCCTTATATCTAAACCTGACAGTATGCAGAAAGTACTGCTGGGAATATTTAATATGTCCCTTATTGTTTTCTGTTTATAAACAAACTGCCCTGAGGTACTAATTAAGTAGAAGAGACTGCACATTATTTAGCAAATACTGTTGGTGTTTTTCCATACAATGTCTGTGGTCAAGGTGAAAGTCATTGATGGGTTGGTTATATGAACTGCACATTTCTGACTGTGTGCATGATAATAAATGTTCCAGAAAAGAAAAAAAAAATAGACTTGTTGAAATTTTTATTCCTGAATAGCTAGAGTTCTAATTGCATCCGACATTTAACTAATAAATCCATTTCCAAAGTGGCATGTATCACCTGTATTAAACTACAGCTGTGTAAGACATCTGTTTGATTTAAATATCTGCAATACCTAACAGGTTGCCTGTTTTTTTGTTTTTGTTTTTGTTTTTTTGTTTTACTATAATGGACTTTTTTGTTATCTGTATATTTTCTAAAATTCATATAGTAACTCGAGAACTATAGTTTTTTCTTTCTCCTGGGTATTTCTTTATTGAGGCATATTTTTAAAAATCATATAATTTACCATTTCAAGTATAGTATTCAATGATTTTTAGTAAATTTATGTCTCCTGGGTATTTTTAAAGTTGTATTGCTATGTCTAGATGCTGTTCCTCATTACATGACGAGTATTCTAAATTTTGGCAGCTCATCTATCCTTGGTTCCATATGTGCCTGCTTTTTGATATTGTTTACATAAATAAAGAGCAGAAAATCTGACTCTTATGTGTCTAAAATTTTGTTAGTATCAATGTCTCAGTGACCCATCTTCTAGATTTGGGCGGACAGATTTGTATTGCATAACAGAGTTGGAATTTTGGGCTCATTTTCAAATAATACTAACAAATCAGCTGGACGCAGTGGCTCATGGCTATAATCTCAGCCCTTTGGGAGGCCGAGGCAGGCGGATCACGAGCTCAGGAGTTCGAAACCAGTCTGACCAACATAGTGAAACCCCGTCTCTACTAAAAATACAAAAAATTAGACAGGCATGGTAGCAAGCGCCTGTAGTCTCAGCTACCCAGGAGGCTGAGGCAGGAGAATCACTTGAGCCCGGGAGGCAGAGGTTGCAGTGAGCCGAGATGGTGCCACTGCACTCCAGCCTGGGCGACAGAGCAAGACTCCGTCTCAAACAAAACAAAACAAAAACAAAACAAACAAAAAAACTAACAAATCTAACCTTCAAAACTACCCACACTATTGGAACTAGTGATTATTACTTTAACACATGTGCAGTACTGACATTACATTAAAGCATTGCACAGCATATAAAATACTGTTTTTACTGTTAAAGCCTTTACAAAGTAATTGGGGAAATTGATCTAGGTATAAAGAGGTGTTAAGAAAAGTCATTAGACTCCATTCACATTCTCCTCTATCCCTTTCATTGCTAATTTCTCATTTCCATCCTGCAGAAGTATGGCCTTCTATTCTCTTGTTCTGCCACCTAGATTTATACTCACATGGCTCAAAGTTCAAATGACATTAGCGGAGTGTATATCAAAACTGATGTCCATCTTCTATTAAATATTAGTTCCTTTCTTCATATGTTTGAGCTAAAGGCTATATGGCAAAATAGTAGAAAAATCTTCTGGTCAATGTTACTGTTGGTTCTTGCACTGATGGTGGTCAAGAACTGACATCTTCCCCAGTTGAAAGAGTTTCTTTGACCTTGGTGGAAGAAATCCTCCTCATTTGAGTAAATAAATTCCTGAGTTTGGGGAATGTGCATAAATGCTAAAAAACTGGACAAATAACCAAAAACAACCATTTCAGCACTCTGGAAATTGACCCAAGAATACCACAAACTGAGAACTTCTGAACTTTGAGTAAGAAAATAATAAGTCTGTGGTGTTCTTGTTTAGGCCTGTCTATTTACCACCTCCCCCACTTACTCCCCCCAAACTCTGTTGGCACAGTAGTTCAACAGGATGAGGCAGGTGGTAAGAACTAGAAGCTTTGCTGCTGCTGTTGCTGCTACTGAAAATAACTCACCTGATTTGGAACATTGTCGGTTAAAGTACAGTCAACCCTTGATCAACATGGGTTTGAACTATGCAGGTCCACTTATATGCAGATTTATCTCTGCTTCTGCCACCTCTGAGACACCAAGACCGACCCTGACTCTTCCTTTGCTTCCTCTCTCTACTCAACCTGAAGACAATGAGGATGAAGACTTTTATGACGATCCACTTCCACTTAATGTATAGTAAATATATTTTCTCTTCTTATAGCTTTCTTAATAACATTTTCTTTTCTCTAGCTTACTTTATTGTAAGAATGCAATAATTGTAAAATAATTTGCACATTATGGGTGTTCCAGAAGGAATAGAGAAAAAGAAGGGGACAGAAAGCTTGTTTAAAGAAATATTGACTGAAAATATTCCAAATCTGTAGAGCACAATGAACATTCATTCAGATTCATGTTGCCTAAAGAGCCCTGAATATATTAAATATACCTCAGTAAGTTCTCACTTAACATTGATGATAAGTTCATGGAAACTGAAACTTTAAATGAAGCTACATATAGCAGGTCCTCAAAATAATATCATTTCCTTCAACATTGGTGAGAAAAAATTGGTTTTGTTATACATCATTTTATTTAACGCTGCAGTTTCCAAAAACTTATTGATTATTTTAGGTGAACACTTACCATAAAGAGATCTTCACCAACACACATTATAAAAAACTGCTTAAAAGTCAAAGACAGGCCAGGTATGGTGGCTCACGCTTGTAATCCCAGGATTTTGAGAGGCCAAGGTGGGCAGATCAACTGAGCTCAGGACTTTGAGACCAGCCTGGGCAACAAGGTGAAACCCCATCTCTACTAAAAATATGAGAAATTAGTCAGGTGGTGTGGCACACATCTGTAGTCCCAGCTACTTGGGAGTCCGAGGCATGAGAATCGCTTGAACCCGGGAGGCGGAGATTGCAGTGAGCCAAGATCTCACCACTGCATTCCAACCAGGACAACAGGGTGGGAGCAAGACTCTGTCTCAAAAAAAAAAAACTAATAGAAATAAAAATTTGAGGCCGGGCGCGGTGGCTCAAGCCTGTAATCCCAGCACTTTGGGAGGCCGAGACGGGTAGATCATGACGTCAGGAGTTCGAGACCATCCTGGCTAACACGGTGAAACCCCATCTCTACTAAAAATACAAAAAACTAGCCGGGCGAGGTGGCGGGCGCCTGTAGTCCCAGCTACTCAGGAGGCTGAGGCAGGAGAATGGCATAAACCCGGGAGGCGGAGCTTGCACTGAGCTGAGATCCGGCCACTGCACTCCAGCCTGGGCGACAGAGCGAGACTCCGTCTCAAAAAAAAAAAAAAAAAAAAAAAAAAAAAAAAAGAAATAAAAATTTGAAAAGTCAAAGACAAAGAATTTTGAAAACAGCAAGAGAAAATCAATTCATCATGTACAAGAGAACCTTAATAAGACATTAACAGAATTCTCGGCAGACACCTTGCAGGCCAGGAGAGAGTGGGATGATATATTCAAAGCACTGAAAAAAACAAAACAAAACCCTGCCAACCAAGAATACTACACAGTCATGTGCAGCATAATGACATTTTGGTCAATGACAGACTGAATATATGATGGTGGTCCCATAAGGTTATAACAGAACTGAAAAATTTCTACACTCTAGTAATATCATGGCTGTCCTAACATCACAGTGCAACACATTACTCAGATATTTGTGGTGATTCTGGTGTAAACAAACCTACAGCACTACCAGTTATATTAAAAGTATAGCACATATGATTGTGTACAGTGCATAATATTTGATAATTATAATAAACAACTATGTTACTGGTTTATGTACTTATTATGCTATACCTTTTATAATTATTTTAGAGGGTAATCCTTCCGCTAATTAAAAAATAGTTTACTGTAAGACAGCATCAGGCAGGTGCATCAGGAGATATTCCAGAAGACGGTATTATTTTTGTAGGAGATGAGAGCTCCATGCATGTTATTGCCCCCGAAGAACTTCCAGTGAAACGAGATGTGGAGGTGGAAGACAGTGATGCTGATGATTCTGACCCCATGCATGCCTAGGCTAATGTGTGTGTTTGTGTCTTAGTTTTTAACACAAAGTTTAAAAAGTAAAATAATAATAGTAATAAATTTTAAAAATAGAAAAAAAGCTTGTAGAATAAGAATATAAATAAAAAATTTGTATAACTGTACCTTTTTTTGTGTTTTAAACTGTGTTATTACACGAGTCAAAAAGTTAAAAAATTAGAAGTTTATAAAGTAAAAATGTTACAGTAAGCTAAGGTTAATTTATTATTGAAGAAATAAAATGTTTAAAATAAATTTAGTGTGCCTAAGTATACAGAGTTTATAAAGTCTATAGTTGTGTGCACTAATGTCCTAAGCCTTCACATGCAGTTGCCACTCACTGACTAACTCACCCAGAGTAAATTCATTTCCTGCAAGCTCCATTTATGGTAAGTGCCCTATACAGGTGTACCCATTTTCTCTCTTTTATACTGTATTTTTACTGGCCTTTTCTATGTTTAGATACATAAATATTTACCATTGTTTTACAATTGCCTACAATATTCAGTACGGTAACTTGCTGTATAGGTTTGTAGCCTGGGGACAATAGGCTATAGCACAGAACCTTTGTGTGTAGTAGGCTATACCATCTAGCTATGTGTAAGTACACCTTATAATGTTTGCACAACGATGAAATTGCCTAATGACACATTTCTCAACACATGTGTCAGTTATTAAATGTTTCATGACTAGACATGATAAGACTGTCCTTCAAAAATGAAGAAGAGATAAGGACTTTTCCAGACAATTAAAAGCTATGGGAGTCCATCACCACTAGACCTGACTTATGAGATATGCTAAAAGGAAATCTTCAAGCTCAAAGAAAAGGATGTTAATTAGTAACATGAAAATATAAAACTCACTAGTAAAGTAAGTACACAGTCATATTCAGAATACTTTAATACTGTAATGGTGGTATGTAAATCACTTTATCTTGTTAAGGTTAAAAGACAAAACTTAAAAAAAAGCTACAATAATTTGTTAAGGGATACGCAATATAAAATTATATACAATGTGACATCAAAAACAAAATATGGGCCAGGCACGGTGGCTCAGACCTGTAATCCCGCACTTCGGGATGCCGAGGCAGGTGGATCACTTGAGGTCAGGAGTTCAAGACCAGCCTGGCCAACATGGCAAAATCCTGTCTCTACTAAAAACACAAAACAAAATAGCCAGGCACCTGTAGTCCCAGCTACTCAAGAGGCTGACATGGGACAATCGCTTGAACCCGGGAGGTGGTGGTTGCAGTGAGCCAAGATCGCACCATTGTACTCCAGCCTGGGTGACAGAGTTAGACCCTGTCTCAAAACAAAACAAATAAAAAAACAAAAACCGAAAATCCATAATGTGTAGCAAGGAGAGGAAGTAAAAGTATAGAGTTTTATCTTTTATGTGATTGAAGTTGTTACCATGTTAAAACAGCCTATTGTAATTATAATGTGTTTTATATATAGGCCTCATGATAACCACAAAGCAAAAACCTTAGTAGATACACAAAAGATAAAAAGTAAAGAATCAAATCATACTACTACAGAAAACTATCAAATTGAAACCGCCTTTGCAAAATTATTACTGAGACAGTGAAAGATATGTAGCTTAATCTTCTCCATCTTGCTTCTAACCTTCAAGCTGTTCTTGCTCATTCTTGGGAATAGGCTGAACTAACTTTAGGAAAAACTTAGTTTATAGTCTAAAACAAAGATGATAACAACCCTTTCCCAAAGCAGATCTTCTTCTTGCCTGGGGACTAGATTGCCTTTATAGGACTAAAATTAGCCACAAGATTAGAAATTATGGTTTAGGAGTCATGCAGCTGGAGGCTATGAGGTTCTGATCCTCCACAAACTGCTCCTAAGATCAGTACTTGAGATATTTTGCAGACCCTGCACTTGATGGATCAGCTGGCGGCACCCAGATTGATAAACTGGCTCATCTGATCTTGTGGCCCCCACCCAGGAACTGACTCAGTGCAAGAAGACAGCTTCTACTCCCTATGATTTCATCTCTGACCAATCAGCACTCCTGGCTCACTGGCTTCCCCCTACCCACCAAGTTGTCCTTAAAAACTCTGCTCCCCGAATGCTTCAGGAGACTGATTTGAGTAATAATAAAACTACGGTCACCCACACAGCTGGCTCTGTGTGAATTACTCTTTATCTATTGCAATTCCCCTGTCTTGATAAATCATCTCTGTCTAGGCAGTGGGCAAGGTGAACCTCTTGGGCAGTTACGAATTCACTAAAGAAGAAGGCAAGAGAGGAAGAAACAAAGGATCTGCAAAACAACCGGACAACAATTAATAAAATGGCAGTAGTAAGCCCTTACCTATCAATAATTACCTTAAATATAAATGGATTTGATCCACCAATCAAAAGACTTAAAGTCTTTTGATCCACCTACTGAAGGATGAATAACAATGAATGAATAAAAATCAAAACTCAAATACATGCTGCCTACAAAAGACTCACTTCTCTTTTAAGGACACAAGTAGATTGCAAGCAAAGGGTTGGAAAAAGATATTACACGCCAATGGAAATAAAAACAGAGTGGGGATAGGTAGCTATACTTAGATAAAATAGACTTGAAGTCAAAACTGTAAAGCAAGACAAAGATGGTCGTTGTATAATGATAAGGGGATCAATTCATCAAGAGAATAAAGAATAAAGTGATTGTAAATATGTATGCACCCAACATGGGAATACCTAAATATATAAAACAAATATTAATAGATCTGAAGGAAGAGAAAGACTGCAGTACTATAATAGCAGTGGATATAAACATATCATTTTCAAAAAAGGACATATTATCCAGACAGAAAATCAATAAGAAAACATTGGTCTTAAACTATACTTTAGACCAAATGGACCTAACAGACATAAACAGAACATCCAACAGCAGGAGAGTACATATTCTTCTTAATTGCACAGGGAACATTCTCCAGGATATATCATATCTCAGGCCACAAAACAAGTCTTAAAAATCGAAGAAGATTGAAATCATATCAAGTATCTTTTTCAACCACAATGGTGTGGCAGGCCAATTCTCCCTGACAATCACACAGACAGGCCTGCGTGACAGTCACACAGACCGGCCTGCGTAGCATGCCAGTTACACCAACAAATGTCCATAGTGCTGCCTTAACATTGTGCAAATAATTAAACCTAGGAAAATCGATGCCCAGACATCAAAGCTAGAAACAAAACATATGGTCAGTAGAAGCCTTGCACAGACTTCTCCCTAACCTGGAGCAAGTCAAAATAATGGAGACAGTCTTACATTCCTCGTGCCAGGACCCATCTACCGTCGATGAAATCTGAGATGAGTCAAGGTAACAGAGGCAGCTGTTTGAATAGATTTATTAGAGAGTCTAAGGCAGCTCTCCGGACCAAACTATAAATGAGATAAGCTAGAAATAATCACTTCAGTACCACAGTCTTCACTAATTAGAATTTAGGAGATAGGCCTTGATGGTACCAGCGCCCTCACAGCTTCATCAGACTTAGAGAACATTTCTGGCCTCTGACCTTCTAGCTAAAACAAAATTAGTTACCTATAGACTTAGGCGAATGTGGTATCACACGTAGGCATATAACCCCAATCTACATAAGCACTAAGAAAATTGTAACACTTTGAGTTGGTCTGGTGGAATCATCTCTGACCTTCTCCCTCTATCCAGTTACAGCAATAAACTCCCTAGTTGGTCTGCTTCTTGTCATTAGGCCATAAGAAAATGCAGCCAGACTCGGCTCAGTTCCAGGAACAATGGTATGAAACTTGAAATCAATAACAGAAAATATCTGGGAAAATTTACAAATTCATAAAAATTAAACAACATGCTCCTATAAAACCAATGGGTCAAACAAAAATTTGAAAAGGATATTTAAAATATCCTGAGAAAAAGTAAAAAGTAAAGACAACATACTAAAACTTATGGAATGCAGAAAAGTAGTTCTAAGAGGGAAGTTTATAGCAATAAATGCCTAGATCAAAAAGTGAAGAAAGATATCAAATAAACAACCCAAAGTTATGCCTCAAGGAACTGTAAAAAGAGAAAACATCTGAGTCTAAAGTTAGTAGACATAAGAAAATAAAGATCAGAACAGAAATAAATGAAATAAGAACTAGAAAACCAATAGAAAAGATCAATGTAACTAAAAGTTGTTTGGTTTTTTGATAAGATAAAGAAAATTAACAAACCTTTAGCTAGACTAAAAAGAGAGAAGACGCAAGTAAATAAAATCAGAAATGAAAGCAGAGGCATTACAACTGATCATCAGCATAAGAAAGGTTAAAAAATTTTAAAAAAATTTAAAAACCCTGATATGAAAATACAAAGGCTCATAAGAAACTACAATGAACAGTTATACACCAACAAATTAGATAACCTAGAAGAAATGGATAAATTTCTAGACACATACAACATACTAAGACTAAATCA
Organism: Colobus angolensis palliatus; assembly: GCF_000951035.1. Taxonomy (NCBI): domain Eukaryota; kingdom Metazoa; phylum Chordata; class Mammalia; order Primates; family Cercopithecidae; genus Colobus; species Colobus angolensis. The sequence goes on from NW_012116999.1 coordinate 2,446,524, forward strand.
TAAAAAAATAGAAAACATAAACAGACTGATAATATGGAAGGAGATTGAGTCAGTAATAAAAACTCTCCCATCAAAGAAAAGCCCAGCGTCTAATGTCTTTACTGCTGAATTCCACCAAACATTTAAAGAGGAACCAATACCAATACTTCTCAAACCCTAAAACAAAGAGGAAGGAATACTTCCAAACTTATTTTAAAAGGCCAACATTACCTTATACCAAAGCTAGACAGGGACACTACAAGAAAAGAAAATTACAGGCCAATATCCCTGATGAACATAAATGCAAAAATCCTCAGCAAACTCTTAGCACACTGAATCAATAGCACATTATAAGGGTCATTCACCATGATCAAATGGGATTTATCCCTGGGATGCAAGGACATTTTAACATATGTAAATCAATATATGTGATATAACACATTAACAAAGTGAAGAACAAAATCGTATGATCATCTCATTAGAGGCAGGAAAAGCATGTGATAAAATTCAACATCTTTTTTTTTTTTTTTGAGACGGAGTCTCGCTCTGTCGCCCAGGCTGGAGTGCAGTGGCGCGATCTCGGCTCACTGCAAGCTCCGCCTCCCGGGTTCACGCCATTCTCCTGCTGCAGCCTCCCGAGTAGCTGGGACTATAGGCGCCCGCCACCACGCCTGGCTAATTTTTTTTTGTATTTTAGTAGAGACGGGGTTTCACCATGTTAGCCAGGATGGTCTCCATCTCCTGACCTCGTGATCTGCCCGTCTCGGCCTCCCAAAGTGCTGGGATTACAGGCATGAGCCACCGCACCCGGCCTCAACATCCTTTTATGATAAAAACTCAACAAATTAGGTACAGAAAAAAAGTAGCTTAACACAATAAAGGCCTTTTATCACAAGCACACAGATATCACACTCACCAGTGAAAATTTGAAAGCTTTTTCTCTAAGATCAGGAACAAAATAAGGATGCCCATTGTTATGGTTTGAATATATGTGTTCCCCCTAAAACCCATATACTGAAACCTAACCCCCAAAGTGATGGTATTAGGAGGTGGGGCCTTTTGGAAGTGGTTATGTCCTAAGGGCTCCACCCTCATTAGTAGGATTAATGTCCTTATAAGATAGGCCCAGAGGAGTTTGTTTGCCCCTTTCACCAGGTAAGGATATCTAGAAGGTGCCATCTATGAGGAGCGGACCCTCACCAGACATTAAATTTTCTAGTGCCTTGGTCTTGGACTTTCCAGCCTCCAGACATGTAAGCAACAAATTTCTATTATTTATAAATTAGCCAGTCTAAGTTATTTTGCCACAGCAGCCCAAATAGACTAAGACAGAAATTTGTACTGAGAAGTGGAGTGCTGCTATAACAAATACCTAAAAATGTCAAAGCACCTTTGGATCTGGATAATCAGTAGAGGCTAGAAAAATGTGGTGGTGCATGCTACAAAAAGCCTACATTGGCGTGGTGACTTATGTCTGTAATCCCATCTACTCAGGAAGCTGAGGGAGGAGGATCACTGGAGCCCAGGAATTCAAGGCTGCAGTGAGCTATGACTGTGGCACTGCATACAAGCCTGGGTGACAGAGCAAGATCCTATCTCAAAAAAAAAAAAAAAAAAAAAAGCCTATATTACCGCGAACTGAGCATTAAGGGTGATTGTGGTGAGGACTCAGTAGAAAAGGAGAGATATAGAAAAAGTCTCAGTCTTACTAGAGATAGACCTAAGAGGTTGTGAAGAGAATGTGGGTAGAAATAAGGATGGTAGGAGCTATACTGATAGGTCCAGAAAGAAATAAGGAACACACTATTGGAAAAGGGAGGAAAAGCAATCCTTATTATAAAGCAGAAAATATTTCGGCTAAATTGTGTTTGTGTCCTGGTGTTTTGTGGAAGGAGAAACTTGTGAGTCATCAAATACGATATTTGTCAAAAGAAATATCTAAGCATAGTTTTGAAGGAGCAGCATGGCTTTTCTTGAAGGCTTATAGTAAAATATGAGAAAAGAAAAACCAGTTAAAGATGGAATTTATAATTTAAAAAAGGATGCATAACTCAATTATTTGGAAAATTCTCAGCATGGCCATATTTCAAAGAATAAAAAAGCATGTTCAGGAGAGAATACCAAGGGTGTTGCCAAGCCACCTTTTGATGAGATTACTATGTATCAGTGGAAGTCAGGTGTTTTTTATCAAGAAAATGGAAAAATGATCCTGAAGCCTTTTTGGAAATCATCAGGACCACCACTCCCATAATAGACCCAGAGCATTAAGGCTTAGGGTCAGAAGTATGTCAAAAGAGGGGCCTCAGGTACTGGTAGGACCTCCACACTCACTACCTGGCACTATCTAAAGTCTCTGCTCCCCACATTCTGGCACAATACTCCTCAGTCATCCCAGGTGTGATTCTAGAGACCCCAAGTGTGGTTAGGGCTCCAGTGGCCATCCCTCTGGAGGACATACACAGTAAGTCTTGGTAGTGTTTGTGTGGTGCCATCTCCACTGGCTGGCAGAGTACATGAGCTGTGGGGGCATGTCTGTCTCCGCCTAGAATTCAAAGGGTGGAGGCCCCTGGAGCCTCAGGCACAGGACCCAGGCCGCGTGCCACCCCGAAGGCAAAGCTACCACAGACAGCCTCCACTAGGGCAGTGCCTAATGGAGCTGTGAGACCCTAACAGTCTTGGGGCTCAGTGGTGACCCTGTACCCACAGCTCTTCTGGGCATTACCCCAGTGCGAACTCTCTGCAGTGGCCCTGCCCCTGCATGGCTTACTACCTGTGCCCTCATAAGTTCATTTATGTCTGTGCAATAAATTCTTATTTCATTTGTGTCCACTGCATTTTGGATGAAAGTCTTTCTTCTATTTCTATGCTATAAAGGGTCCTGGAAACACTCACTCCATTCAGTTTGAAACTTGTGTAAGCAATATACTAGTCCGTTCTCATATCACTATAAAAACTACCTAACATTGGGTAATTTACAAGAAAAGAAGTTTAATTGACATATAATTCCACAGGCTTTACAGGAAACATGACTGAACAGGCCTCAGGAAACTTAACAATCATGGCAGAAGGTGAAGGGGAAGCAGGCACATCTTACACAGCTGGAGAAGGAGGAAGAGAGTGAAGAGGGAGATGCTACATACCTTTAAACAACTGGATCTTGTGAGAACTCACTATCATGAGACCAGAAAGGGGGAAATCCGCTCCCATGATCCAGTCATCTCCCACCAGGCCCCTCCTTCAACATGAGATCTGAGCAAGTGTGTATTCTTAAAGTATTACTAGTTCAGAGGGCTGGGTGCAATGGCTCATGCCTGTAATGCCAGCACTTTGGGAGGCCGAGGCAGGTGGATCACGAGGTCAAGAGATCAAGACTATCCTGGCTAACACGGTGAAACCCTGTCTCTACTAAAAATGCAAAAAATTAGCCGGACATTGTGGCGGGTGCCTGTAGTCCCAACTACTTGGGAGGCTGAGGCAGGAGAATCACTTGAACCCAGGAGGCGGAGGTTGCAGTGAGCCAAGATCACACCACTGCACTCCAGCCTGGGAGACAGAGAGAGACTCCATAAAAAAAAAAAAAAAAAAAAATGTTTAGAGTACCTGATATAATCCTATCCACAAGTCACTGGGATTGTACTTTTGTTGTAGACACAAATTCCAACCAAAACCTTATAGTAGAGACTTTACGCATGCATCAGGAATCAGAAATCTGTCTAATAATGAGGCTGAGAGGGTATTGTGTGGTTAGTTTATTACAGTCACAAATATTAGATTGGCAGACAGTAAAATTCTCCATTGGCACACAGAACAGAACTATTTCATAAGGGTTTGATCAATGTTTTCCCCTGAGTTTAAAAACATACTTCCCAGTGAGGACATTGACAAATCTCCAGTGTTTTCTCATACAGTGCATAATTTATGAAATATTTACATTAATACCATGGTATCTATTCACATTTAACTTAGTATGGCTAACCATTGGTTCAGAATTGAGAATTTACAATGGTGTTGAGTTTATGCAATATGAAGACGGTATCCTCAAAATTGTATTTTAGTTTTTAAAAATTGGAATCCTTTCTTGGGAAGACAAAATCAAAACAACCAGCCAAAGTCGATTGTCGATTAAGATGAATCATGAGTACCTTAAAAACAACG